>NC_000073.6:86581323-86736323 GCF_000001635.26 Mus musculus | reverse complement strand
GATTCAGGACTGACTTCATGAGTAATTAAGAGGAATTTCCCCCCCGCTGTATATCAATGCTAGTTCACGAAGACTGCATTACTTAACATGCCTCTTCTACCAGTCTCTTAAATATGGTTATTACCTGTTGAATGCCTAAGTCACAAACTTGAAGAATCTTTTGTTTCTGAATTACATATATGACATTTATGTTTAGGGACTAGTGAAATGGATAAACCATCAAAGGCAATTTGAGAGAAGCCTGACAAACTCAGGTGTATCATGGGAACCTATTTAAAGATGGACTGTGAGAACTAACTCCAAAAAGTTTTATTTTGACTTCCATGTATACACAATGATACACACACACATACACACACACACACACACACACATTTTGTATGTGATAAATAATGACCATTCTCAAATCATATGATTTGGAATCTGGAGGTATAGCTAAATGATGTTACTATTATTATTGATAATTTTGAACATTTGACTTGTCCTGTATTTTAGCAATCACTGGGCTTAGATAATTATGTCATATTTGAAACTGGACCATAATTTTCAGGATTAAGAACAAATATGCATAAGTTCAATATGATTGAGATATACAACCCTCCATTCTTTGGTTAAATGTTTATTTCTCAAGGGATGTAATAACACATACCTGTGAATATATGTTAAAATATAAACATAAATATAACACAAAAACTAAAGTGATATTTTTATTTATTTGAAAGTTTGTATAAATAATAAAGTATGTAATATTGAAAAGAAATTAAAGCTTTACTCAGGTTACCCTTAATGTCTTCTCCAAAACATCTATTCTCCTTGAATTGTAGTGTTTCTGTCCTATGAGCTCTCATTTATCTGAGTAATATGCCAGAAATGTATTTAATGCTCACTTAATTCTTGCCCATGTAATATTTATGTGATATAGATCTCATGTGATATAAGTACTTATTTTCCATACTGTACAGAAGAGGAAGCTGTGACTCGGATGTCAATTAACTTCCCATGGGTTACCTGCGAGGAGAGGGCTGAGTTCAGTCTTTCCTATCTATTATGCTTTCTTACCTCCTGTTATATCTTACAGAACTTTGGTATTATAAGTAAATGGCTGGAAATCCACATTTTCACACAGAAAACATAAAATGTTTCATTTAATGAGTATACATTGATTTATTATACTTATGTAGTATAACAGCCTAAACAAACCACCTCACACAAAAAAAGCAAAGTCACTACAGTAAAACAATAGAACTTTTGTAGTACATTTAATAGTGCCTTTACATTTCATTTCTGTAGCTGATGTTGTAGAGATTGTCCAGTTATGCATATGTACTTTTCTATATGAAATTTCAACTGAATAGAGAGCCATGTATGTAATTTTTGATCCCATATTATGTGTATCTATATTGTAAGAAATGCCTGTCTCCCTCTTAGTCATTCATATAAAACACTTGTGTATAAATATTATATATATGTATATGTATGTATGTATATATGTATATGAGGCATAGAACTCATGAACATTCTGCTTCAGTTTCCTGAGTGCTGGGATTAAAAGCCCACGCCACTCAGCCTTCAGTGACCTGGATCTTACTTTGTGAATAGAAAATACATAACAGTCCTGGAAGTACTCTTATGTTCAGGGCACATGTAATGGCTATTCCTGGTTGTCAACTTGACTATATCTGGATTGAACTACGTTCCAGAATTGAATGGCTCACCTGTGATCCAGATCTTGAGTGATGTGAAAAAAAGACCAAGGACAAGAAAAAGAGAACAGATTCTATGGAGTGTTATGCTCAGGAGTTGAGATCCCTCTGAAAATTTAACATGAGCCCAAAGGCTGAAGAAGTCATGCAGATATGGTGTAGGATACTGATTCAAGCTGAGGGAACAGTATTTGAAAGAGGCTTAAGGAAAAGTTTTTAGGTAGAATAGGAAGTAAAGATTTGGAGAGATGGCCTGTTGAGCTCTCTCCCTAATCTTCAGGACAAGATTTAGCAGTCAGTGTCATAAAATTTGTTTTTATAGCTGAAGATTGAGAACAATAGAGGGTTTTTTATAAACTGTATTTTTGAAGGAATAATTTTATGTACAGTTTAACAATGGTCTTTGAGTAAATAAATAACATAAATGAAAGAAATAAACCAGCCAATTCCTTCTGTTTCAGGAAATTACACTCTAAGAGTTGATTGCACACCACTGATGTACAGCTTAGTGTACAACCTAACAAAAGAGGTAAAGTAGTGGGAAAATCTTTGCAGAAACTCTGAAAATGATATTTTGGATGCAACTGTTATTTTCAATATTTATATTGTTTGTAGCTAACTTTCTTTTCTCATGAAAAATATTCTTTCAGAACTTTCTCAGCTAACCAACTATTTCTCCATATACTATATGCTATTTCTCCCACCTCTGTGAGTCAGCCTATAGGCTGCATTCTGTCTATCATCTGTACTTTGGAAATGACAAAATAGACCTTACAAAGCAGCCACTAGAGTCACACTGTAGCTGGAACTACTGTTTAATTCCTTTACTCTATAATTACTTTATGCTCCCTTGTATGGTAAAATTAGGTAACTCACGAGGTACGGATGACTGAATTAAATGAAATGCACCCATTGGTGGACAAAAACTAGGTGGTCCCTTCTTGATTTTTTTCCTAGTACTCCAATCTTTGACTTTACCATAGGGTCTGACCTTCCTTCTAGCTCTCAGCTGCAACAGATACTGAAGTTGTTTGGAGGCACTGCTTACACTTCTATGTGAAAGCATCTTTAAGAGAGGGTTTTGATAGGTAGTTCAGGTCTATCTGTACATGAGATCCAGATCTTCCTGACTCAGCCTTCAGATTTCCAGAGTTGCAGGCGTGTATCATCATTTTAGCTGCATGACAGACTTTTGAGACTGACTCTCAAATTACTGCAAAAATCAAGCAACCCACAAAACCCGGTCATTGGACATATTTACTAATACAAATGCATTTCTAAAAAAAAAATCATAATTAATTTACATAGGACTTATAAATAAATCTTTGTATTCAAAACATGGAATTAAGTCAGAAAACATGATTCCTTCTACAGGTATAAGAAATATATTAATTAGTATTAGCATTTAGTTTTTTAAGATCTGTATCATTTAAAGGCAGTTTTATTAGTTACTATATAACATGTGAAACTTTAATGCCTTAAACCCAGTGTTTCAGAGAAATCTGTTCAATAATTTATGGCAAATTATGAGGAAGTTTGACTGTTTTGTTCATCTCCTGAGTTAGTGACCTTCTGCTACAGCTGTGAAAACACTGCTGGGTCAGGCTTAATATTTGTAATTTATAAAACTTTTCTTTATTTCTTTCTTTGTTTCCTTCTTCCTTTCCTTGTTTCTTTATTTTCTTTGTTTGAAGAGAGTTTTTGCTATTATTTAAATATGTTTATTTGATAGACATATTTTTAATAATATAGTATTGTTCTTTTAAATTTATGTTCCTTAAGAAAAAGGAAGTGAGTTTATAAATGTGAATAAAATAATTTTTTTCTTTATTCCTATCTTATTTGTTAAGATATAGATATATCTTCTAATTCTCTTCTAATGTGAAATAAATCTAACTTGTGTATATATAATAATTAATGGATACATTTATTACAGTATATACTACATGAACCTCTACATTTTTATACAAACTATTAAATATTGTAAGTGTTCAATAAATTTTTATATTTTTAAAATATTTTTTATTTTTTAGATATTTTCTTTATTTACATTTCAAATGTTTTAAACTATTACACTTAGGTATTAGGTATAAAACATTCCAAAGATTCTTCCATTGAACTTAAATAACTATGGAACCTTAGTGATGTTCAACTTATTAAACACTCTTGGTGCAATTTTATATGTTCTAATTCTAAAATTTAATAATATTGGGGTTTTTTTACTTCTTTTTTTCACTCATAAAACCAGACAATGATTTTAAACCCTAATGCTTAGCAAAATTATAAAGAGCAATCAATTAAAAGAACTAGTCATTACATTCCTTTATTTATGTTATATAATGATTTCATTATGGATCATGTAAGACTTCTGCAGTCCTACAAATAAGAGGCAGTAATAAAGAAATATTTTCTTTAGTAGGAGAAGGATATGATTTTGAAAATAGTTTTCTTTGATCTAGGAAAATTGGCCTATGATTGTTTTCTCCACAGACAATGACTTGCTAATTTGTGAATTCTTTTCTATATATCCCATATCTTCACACTTGCACACTATACATATACAAACATTTTCTCTTCAGGACTTTTTATTGTAACCCTCTGAGCCCTATGCTTTTTATTGATCCCAAAACCAAGAGTTTATCAAGGAATCACCATATAGCAACCAAATAATTCACAACTTCTAATATAGAGATCTTATCTCTTATTTTGCTGAAATGTAGTTTAACTCTTCACATTCTTACTAATGGACATTTAAGCTTATGCATCAGATTTTTGAGAATTCTCCTGTTTATAATTTGTATAGCTGCAAAGCCCAGATGAAGGTTTTGAAGGAAAATCTCTTTATGACAGCTGGAAAGAAAAGAGTCCTTCACCTGAGTTCATTGGAATGCCCAGGTACAGCAACAACACAACCATTCTACCAAGATGGTCACTGGGTGAATGTTTTGGATATAAAAGTGTATATTTGCCTTAATATTTTATTGAGAAGTAGCTTTCAAAATGCTCTAATATCTGACAAAGAAATATGTGTCTTCAAAATAAAAGGTTGTGTTTAAAATAAAATATTTTTCTATGTTTTGAAAATATTTCTGATGGTTTCAAAATTCATTTTTAAGCAAGCTATATGCAAGAGGCTGCATCCAAGTATCAAAGAACAAATTTGACATTTAGTGCAAACTGAGGTGACATGTAGAGTGTGCCTGTGAAATTATCTTGAGTGATTGCTAAAGGCCAGAATAAAAAATTCCTTCAGAAGAGGCAATAAAATCCTTTTTTTGGGCCATAAAGAAAGAAATAAAAAGATAGTATAAGAATTTCTCTCTCTCTCTCTCTCTCTCTCTCTCTCTCTCTCTCTCTCTCTCTCTCTCACTCTCGCTCTCGCTCTCTCGCTTCCTTGCTCACATGCACACGCACACGCACGCACACACACACACACACACACACACACACACACACACGATGAATGAAGCAATCTTCAACAAGTTCTAAGAACTTTATTTTTTTTCTCTTATATCATATACATCCCTTCAAAACCTTTCAAGGACCATAAAAATTACAATGCAACTACATTCTATTTTTCTTTTAGTGAATGATTATTGTTTTAAAAAGTATGTTCCTCAATACCTTTACATAAAAAAAAAAACACTTTATGTAATACAGGTGAAGAAACAGAAAATCGTTCCCAAGAACCTACATACATTTATAACTAAGCAACTTGTTATAAATTAACAAAAGTTTAAGCAAACAAGGTAATTTTCTCAGCAGGTCCTCTTGACTTACAGGCTAAATTTTGTGGTTACAAAGAAAGAATCAGATATCTCAGTAATTATTTAAAGAAGTAATCATATAAAAAATTTTAAAAAATTACAAATGTAAACATTTATTTAAAAAACAGTCATTACAGGGGCTGGAGAGATGGCTTAGCAGTTAAGAGCACTGTCTGCTCTTCTGAGGGCCCTGAGTTCAAATCCCAGCAACCACATGGTGGCTCACAATCATCAGCAACCACATGGTGGCTCACAACCATCCATAATGAGACCTGACTCCCTCTTCTGGAGTGTCTAAAGACAGCTACAGTGTACTTACATATAATAAATAAATAAATCTTTAAAAAAACAGTCATTCCTATTTTAAATCTTCAAGGTACATAAATACTCATTAACAGTTTTTATTAAATCTTATCAGGAAGCTGAGGAAAAAAATGGAAATAAGAAATTATCACATTTGATCCCTAGCCTACCTTCAGCAAAAGTCATGTAAGCCAGTTCTATTTGAGCTGCCATTGCTCTTATTCCCTAAGCTTAAAAAATCCCCAGTTCAACTATTTAGCGGAACTGCCTTCCTGAACTTCAGTTTGTTTTTAAGATTTTCTACATAAGAGCCATTGACAAAAACATCTTAACAATCTTCTCAAAATTCTTTCTAAGGGTGGAGGTCATTGCTAACAATCTACATGTTTAAGATCTAACCAAGGGTGGTGACTGAATCATAGATATGTTCCAGAAGCAATGCTGGAAAAATCACCAAGCACTATTACTTTGACTGCTAAACATATGGCCCAGTGGACAGCTGGAGCCCGCTTAGAATCTTCATCCGACACATAAACTACAAAGGACATGAAGACCATAAGAACAACCAGCAGAGAGATGCACCAATACAGCATCAATTACTCAGGACACTTAGTACTTGGGTCTCTGCCTTTCTGAAGAACATACATGTATTTAGTTCTAACTGGGTGGCCTGCATTCTATGAGTTAAACTGTTGTTCCTCTTTCAAAGGCCTTGACAGCCAAGTTTCTAATGCCAAGGGCCCTTCAAATTATACTGTGAGAAATAACTAACATTTTATAAAGAAAAGGGAGAACTATGGTGCCCATTAGGATACCTGATATTTGTACATGGTCCATGTTAATGGTCACAATGGAGAAAATGGAACACAATTCCTGCCAAACATTTCTCACATGTCTGTCTATAACTATTTCTTTTACTGAATACCATGCATTTAACAAATACTGTGTCTACTCTGATAATATTATAACTATGACTTAGTGGTTGTATCTTTACATGCAAGAGAAGGGAAACAAATATCTCAATAGTTCGTATAGGTAGAGATCTACAGTGTGAATATGTTGATCTGACCAATTTATATCCTAATCTGAAAAAGACTTTTTGCATTCACTAATTTGTAAAACAAAAATGAAACAAATATTTTGAGCAAAAGTATTTTCCAACCTCCAAAATCTTTAAATAAATTGTGATTTATGAAAGTGACCTTCCATGGAATAGTATTGAAGAGGAAGCACATTTTTCAGTACCAGAAAAAAAAAATCTTATTTCAACTGTATGTCTAATGCTCTCATATTTGAAATAGTATGACTAGAATGTAGAAACTGATCTTTGGTCTTTATAGAATGAACAGAGTACTCTGAACTAATTATAATGATTTTGTCTCTCAGAATTAGCAAGCTGGGGTCTGGCAATGATTTTGAAGTGTTCTTCCAAAGACTTGGAATTGCTTCAGGCAGAGCCCGATATACTAAAAATTGGGTAAGTCTGAATTAGAGAATCCTTATAGATTAAGTATGGGTATGTTTTAACCAAATTAATAAGTTTTACTTTAAGACTTATTAGAGGAAAGGGAGCACTGGAAACTCATATAGAGATGTCTCATTGGTTCTTTGTCCTGCCTTTGTTACACTGAGCCTGTATTCACATTCCAGTTGCACTCATCTTTTCCCCTGACCTATTCCTAATGTTTTCTCTTAAATCACCAGTTCTCAGGTTGTGTGTCTTGACCCCTTGTGGGTCAAATGACCCTCTAAGAGGTCATTATTATATATCCTTCTTATCAGATCTTAATGTTATGATCCATAATAGTAACAAAATTACAGTTATAAAGTAGTAACAAATACAGTTTTATGATTTGGTGTCACCACAATATGAGGGACTCTGTTAAAGGGTCATAACAGTTGTAAGGTTGAAAAACACTGCCTTAAATATATTATGTTTTATTGATTCAGTGACTCAATATTTACTTCGTAATTTAAGTTCCTGAGAATTATGTTGGGCTCATCTTTACTTATGTTCACTCCAAATTCATCAAACCAAGTAAGACATGACAATATTTGGACTTCTGTCTGTTACTGTAGCTCAGTTCATCAAACAAAAGAAATCATTTAATAAATATTGATATAATGCAACAAAACCATAAATCATTTTTATTTCTTTTATTTGGTGATTGATAAATCTTTAGTAAGCTTTAAAAATGTATAGATTAAGGCTGGGTGTATTGGCACACACCTTTAATCCCAGAACTCGGGAGGCAAAGGCAGGCAGTTTTCTGAGTTTGAGGCCAGCTTTGTCTACAAAGTGAGTTCCAGAACAGCCAGGGCTACACAGAGAAGCCCTGTCTCGAAAAACCATTAAAAAAAAAAATGTATACATTATAAAATCTGTATTAGTTCTGTAAAAGCTTCTTGCTAGCAATTTATTAATCATATGTTAACTGCACCCATGTTTTCTGTTTTATACTGAGGTTTTTCTTTTTAATTTTGTTCTAATTTTAACCTAATTTTAATTTTTAATTTGTAAGTAATATCTTATACATATACTTTCATTTCCAAATATATGGTATTAAAGAAAAAAACAATAGTTATTGTCTTACTTAGGTTTATCAATGCTGTGATGAAACATCATGACCAAATGAACTTGGGAATGAAAGGTTTAATAGGTTCACACTTCCATGTCACTGGTCATTATCACAGGAAGTCAGGGGTTAAACCTATAGGCCCAGAGCTGACGCAGAATCCATAGATAGGTGCTGCTTACTGACTTGCTTAGCCTGCTTTATTATAAAAACAGGATCACCAGCCCAAAGATGGCATCTACCCGCAATAATTTTGGTACTTCCTCCATCAATCACTAATTAATAAAAGACCCTACATGCTTGTCTACAGCCTGATCTTATGGAAGCAATATCTCAGTTGAGTTTTCCTCCTCTCAGATAACTCCTTCTTTTGTCGAGTTGACATAAAACTAGCCAGCACAATTATTAAACTGATTATTCAATTCACTAAAGATGATTGAAAGGGAGAATATAGTCACAGGAAAAAAGATTGGACCCAACTCTAAATTCCCATTGTGCTTAAACTCTAAAGTCAGAGGGGATTATTCAGACATCAGTGAATCTTTGTATGTATTTTCTCTTGATCAAGTTACTTGCCCTCAGCCAGAGATCTTTTGGGGGTAAAAAGTTGAGTTTTTTGGGGGGTTAAGATGAAAATAAATATACTTGACATATGAAACTAAACCAATCAAATCCAGGGAATTGCCAAATGAATCAACTTTGAATTCAGAATTAAACTCATCCAAAATTAATAATGTCATACTCTCAGTCTCTCAGAATTATACCAAATAAAGTGTTCTTTATATAAGGATATTTATTCTATTTTATTCTATTTATTCTATAGTATTCTATTTGAGCTAGCCTCCGCATCTCCCCATCCCCACACTCCTCCAACATGCAGGAGGGTTTTGATGGTGGGGAGCTCCCAAATGTCTATCAGGGGAAGACTTTAAAATAAGCAGCAAGCAGGAGATAAGTGTACAAGCATCTAATTGGAAAGCTACTGTGGTCTTTAACAAAATTGTCTGGTGCTGAGAGTCATATCATAAACTTAATTTCTGCTCCCCTCTGCATTGCTGGTCTTTAAGCAGGGGGTGGACTTGTAATCTGAGGGGTGCAGGTTTGTTAGGGGAATAACCTGGAGACACCGGTCTTGTTGAGGGTGTAGTATGGAAATGCTAGTCTTGTTAGGGATTAGCTTAGAGACTGGGTTTTGTTGCAAGTCAACTTGGAAACTACTCCTAGATACTAGCCTGTTAGTTTAACTAAATTCTACTTAGGTTTGGTTTTCTAAAATGGAGTATGAACTTAAAAGATTTGGCCTCTCATGAGCATCACCTCTCTCTCCTTAGAAATACCCCAAGTTCACTATGGGGCTCTCTCTGTTTGTTTCTCCACTGGTCAGCATACTATCTCTCAGAGTTTTCTTTGGGAGATTTTCAGTGATACATGGTTCTACTTCATAAATTCATAAATTTTCTCCACTGGTGTTTATTAATTACTCAACTTTCTCCTTAAATAATTTATTTTCTAATGCAGCACTATATAGTCCTTTCTTTGGCCTCTTTACAAACTTCTATATCTCTTATATTTTGGTTGACAAGTCTCAGGTGTGTTTCTTACAGAATGTTTTCATATTATTTTTGCAGCATGTGTACATGTGTATCTATCTGTACATGCCTAGGGTAGTCCTTTACTAAGTTCTAGGAATCTAAGTTTACATGATCCCTGTCCGCTAGTTTTCAAACCACCTTAATAACACTGCATTAAATATCATGGAATAGGGGTTGTTATAAGCCATTTTAAAGAGATGCATTTTGTTTTTGTTTTTTGTTTTTTTTCTCCTAGAAAACTAACAAAGTCAGCAGCTATCCTCTCTATCACAGTGTCTATGAAACATATGAGCTGGTAGTAAAATTTTATGACCCAACATTTAAATACCACCTCACTGTGGCCCAGGTTCGAGGAGCGATGGTATTTGAACTTGCCAATTCTATAGTGCTTCCCTTTGACTGCCAAAGTTATGCTGTAGCTCTGAAGAAGTATGCTGACACTATCTACAATATTTCAATGAAACATCCACAAGAAATGAAGGCTTACATGATATCATTTGGTATGTTGCAGTTTACCTTTCAATTTGACTCCTGTGTTCTAAATATTTCTCATTGTTATTTCTATTGTACTAGATCAGATATTCCTTTTCTCTTGAGATCTGTTCTGAATTACATAGATGTTCAAAATACTTCATAAAAATAAATACTTCATAAAATAGTTTTCTATATTGTTTCCACATCGTTATCTGTATAGAGACCATTAAAAACCCCGAGGCTTTGTTTCTTTTACTGAAATGAGTTTGCAAATCTTACATTAACCAGTTTTAAACTCATGGGCTGGAGTGATCTTTCTGTTTTGGCTTCCAAAATGATGAGACTGCAGACATTACCACCTTACCTGCTTTAGAAACCATGTTTTTAAAATTTTTGCTAACTTGGATTTCTGTTTCAGATTCACTGTTTTCTGCAGTCAATAATTTTACAGATGTTGCATCTAAGTTCAATCAGAGACTGCAAGAGTTAGACAAAAGCAAGTATGTCCTCAATCAATCAATTAATTAAAATATATAATTATATATGTTACTATATATGTAAAATATCATTAATTCACATTTGCATTGCTGAAATACCTTAGAAAATTGTTTTATATTTCTGTCTTCCCTCTAATGCATTGTGTTCAGTATTGCCTGTCATTCAGATTTTATTTTACATGAATTGCAGCTAGATGGCAGTGCCTTCCTCATGCCAGACTATGGGATGCAACTTGGCAACTTCAGTGTTGGCTCAAATATAATTTGGTTTCATTTTGCATCATTCTCCATCCTGATTCCTTTATTCTTGCAGGGTGCTTCTCAACTTCTACTAGAAGTCATTATGTCTACACACAGACCATCCTCTCCAACTCTAGTAAAAATTCTATAATAATAATAATAATAATAATAATAATAATAATAATAATAATAATAATAATAAATACTGTGAAGTTAAAATTTGTAGAATTCCTAAACAAATATTAATTCTGTGTAAAACTGAACCACTGAACCATAAGAAGAGTTTTAAAATATTACAATATTTACCCTGTTTCTTCGCAAAAATATAAACTGGCAAACAGATCCTTAGTTTGCAAAATGAAGTTACAATCTTGTATAATGTGCAGGGTTGCTTTAAAACTTTCTATAAAAGCAGTCATAAGAATCAGCCAGGCATGGTTGCGCAATCCTTTAATCCCAGCCCTTGGGAGGCAGAGGCAGGTGGATTTGTGAGTTCGAGGTCAGCCTAGTTTACAAAGTGATTTCCAGGACAACTAGGGCTATACAGAAAAACCCTGTCTTGAAAAAAACAAAACAAACAAACAAACAAAACCAAAACAAAACAAAACAAAAAAGTATCAGTGACAGTTTCATATTATTCTCATTAAAAGTAATATAAAATGAAAATATAGATAAACTAATGGATAAAATAACCCTATTTATTAAAGTGATAATTTTCACTAAACTGTATCATGGCTCAATTGTTGTGCTAAATTCAGGTGAGCTACCCAAGGGATTTTTGGTGGAATTTTTTTTGGTGTAAATTTTTATTTACAATTACAACCTTAATAACACATGGCCCTTAGGAACTTGAAATCTAGTGTTTGCTCTATGATATGAACTTGAAATCTAGTGTTTGCTCTATGATATTTGAATGCTGATGAAAATAGAAAGTAAGGATGATATATTTGACAAATTCTTCTTTAATAGAAGGAATATTATACAGTGTCACCTGTTAAATATTCGTAGTTTGTATAAACTTAATAGAAATTAGCAGCATTTCTCATTTCAATTTTGATGAGGATCTCTAATCTTGACAGTAATTATAAACTCAGACTGAGTAAGTCTCATTTCTGTACACATTAAATTTAATATCACATTTTTCACCAGTATGTTACTGCTTTATAGTTTATGTTTTAGTAGAATAATATTTTATTGAATTCCTGGTATTTGGCGAGAATACATGCTGATATTTGCTTTTAATTTATTACTTTAGGTTTTGAGATTAGAATATAATTACATTATCTCTATCTTTACTTCCCTTCAAACATTCTAAAACTCCTTTGCCCACTTTTAGAAAGCAGGACCTCAGTTTTCAGTAAGGTTGTTATCATATTTCTAAATTTATAAGTATCACCTGTTCAACATTATATTTTCCAATAATATTACTTAAAATCTTTTTTGCCATGAGTTTCTTTATTCGTTCACTTTACATTCCAAACAGCTTGCTAATTCCCTGCCCTCCCTGATATAAGGACCCTACACCACTATCCCTTCCTTTCACCTCTTAGAAGGAGTAGTCCTCCCTGGGTACCTACTGGATACCTTTGGTCATGACCTCATTTTATCACTAATTGTTGTTACAAATATTTCTGAATATATAAATGCAACCTGTTCAGTTTCTGTAATGTTACTGATGTTCTTAATTTGCATGCTATAATGTTTTAAAATGCACCATTGAGCTTTATTTTGTTGTAACTTTTTAGTATGTTAGGTAGTATTTATATTGTCGTAAAGATATAACTTTATTAATTTTGCTTTTAGCCCCATATTACTGAGAATTATGAATGACCAGCTGATGTATCTGGAACGTGCATTCATTGATCCTTTAGGCTTACCAGGAAGGCCTTTCTACAGGTACAGAAAAATGATTCTATAGTCTAATATCAGTTAAAAGTTGTTTACAGTGTATAAAAAATATAGTATGTTTGTTTTTAATATACAAACTACTTTAGTGATACAAACTCACTGTACTTAGAGTTTATATAGAATTATGTAGAGTTATGCAGAATTATGTTGCACATAAATATTTTATTTGGGATTTTACATGCACATTGTTCTTCATCCCTTCTCATTCACTACCCTCTGTAAGTTGTCCCTTGTCCCAGTCCTTCTACCCTCCTTAATTCCTCCTGTGTCCCATCTTATAGGATTCTAGAAAATGCAAGATAGAGAAAACATGTATTTGTTCTTCTGTGTATTCTTTATTTTATTTAGTATGATGATATCTAGCTGCACCCACTTTTTAGCAAACAGCATAATTTCATTTTCCTTTGTAATTGAATAAAATTCCACTGTTCATATATATCATCTTCTTTTCAATTAATTCATTGACTGATATCCAGGGTGGTTCCATAACTTGCCTTCAATGAATAGTGCTACAATAAGCACAGTTAAGCAGTTATCTCTGTCATAATTAGAGAGTTCGTCGGTCATGCACCCAGAACTGGTGTAGGTGACTCATATGGTATTTCTGTTCATAGATTTCTTGAAGTACCTTCATATTGATTCCCTTAGTAAATACACTACATGCACCCCAACTATTATTGTATATGTTTCCTCATCTCTGAACATCCTCACCAGCATTTGTTCTTATTTGATAGTTACTGGAGAGAGAAAGAATCCCAAGCTGGTTATGATTCAAATTTCTCTGATTATTAATATGCTGAACACTATCCTTGCTTATTGGATATTTGTTGTTCATCTTTGGAGAACATTTTCTATTTCATTTGCCAGGGTTTGGACATGCAATAAATGTTTTATTTGTATATTCTAGATTTCAATGATCTGATAGATGTTTATTTAGTAAAGATTTTCCTCAAATTTCATTGGCATTCCCCTCATTTGATCATTCTCTTTGATTCCCAGAACTGTTAAAATTTCATGAAATCACTTTTTCTAATTCTTGGCACTATTTGTTAGCAATTGGAGTTCTTTTCCAAAAGTCCATGTAGTGTGCCTTGAAATCAAGTTTTGTGATACCTGCAGCCTTATTCCTTTTTCTCCAAATCATTTGAATTGTTGGAGACTATGATGGTTAATTTTATTTATAGTCAACCTGATGACTTTTAGAATCAACAAGAAACAAACTTCTGAGTGTGAGGTCATTTATTTTTAACTAACATTTTTAACAAAATTAGGGTCTCACACACTTAGTGTAGGCAGTATTATGAAATGACCCCCAGCCTTCATCTCTCTGCTGTCTGACTATGAATGCAACATGCTTAGCTTCTATTACCATGTCTCTTCCACCATAGTTGTCTGTACCCTTAAATTGTGAGAGAAGAATACTTCTCCTTCCTTACGTTGATTTTGGCAGGTATACTGTCACAGCAAGAAAAAGAAAGTCATACAGAAAACTTGTGCAGATAGGGAATTGTTGCTCCGATAATCTCACTGTTGTTCATGGTCTTTTGAATAAGTTTGTTGGTAGAATGTGGGATAATTTGAAGATAAAGTCCTAAAATAGGGTAAGCAGCCCCTTTTATTGAGAGTTAATATGACTAGAGGAATAAAGAATATATGTTCATTTCACATGAGATGTTTAAATATGTGAGGTAGTTAATTAAGTGGTCTCAGCATTAGAAGGTTGACACTATTGGGCTAAGTTTTATGAAATTGAATGATTGAATGTGGCAGAATTCAGATGATAATGGATTACAGTGCTTGGTTTAACCCCTGATCCTTTCACCCCTTTTAGAGACTTTTTAATTTGGCAATTAAAAAATAAACTCTTTAGTCTTTTTTTCTTTTAAAATCATTTTTATGCAGTTTGGTCGTTATCCCTCTCCTGGTCTGCACTCCTGCAGTGCTTCATCCCATTCCTCCTCCAGTCTCCAAGACTATGTCCCAATCCCCTAAACCCCACCACCCCACCCCATCTGAATTTGCAAGGCCTCCCTTAGTGGTTCAGTGTCTGAGATATCTCAGGAGTCCAAGGCAGTTGAGGCTGCTGGTCTTCCTATAGGGCTGCCCTCCTAAACTTTTCCCAGCCTTTCTCTAATTCAACCACAGCAGTCCCCGACTTCAGTCCATTGGTTTGGTGTATCTGCATCAGTCTTAGTCAGATACTTGTTGGGCCTCTTGGAAGGCAGCCATGCTAGGCTACTGTCTATAAGTACACCATAGCATCAGTAATACTGTTAGGCATTGGAGCTTCCCCTTGAGATGGATCCTAGTTTGGGCCTGTCTCTGGACTGCCTTTCCTTCAGTCTCTTCTCCACTTTTGTCCCTCCAATTCTTTCAGACTGATATAATATGGGTCAAAATATTGACTGTGGGATGACAACCTCATCCCTCGACTTGATACCCTGTCTTTCTACTGGAGGTGGACTCTACAAGTTCCCTCTCTGCACTGTTGGGCATTTCATCTAAGGTCCCTCCGTTTCAGTCCTCAGAATCCCTCACCTCTCAGGTCTCTAGTACATTGTAGAGGGTCACCCTACATCCCACCTCCAGAGGTTGCCTGTTTCCATTCATTCTGCTGACCCTCAGGTCTTCATTCTGCCCTGGTCCCATTTCTGATTATGATCCTCCTTTCCCTCCTCTTCCCCTCTATCACCCAAGTCCCTCCCTGCCTATGCCCCCATGATTGCTTTATTCTCCCTCCAAAGTGGGATTGAAATATCCTTACTTGGACCCTTTGGCTTGTTAAACTTCTTAAGTTCTGTGGATTCTATCCTGGCCCATGCTATTCCTGAATCAATACATGTAAGTTCTTTGGCCACTTCAAAAATAGTCATACACCTAGGTCATTTATAATGATTGGTTATGATTTAAGTGAACTGTAAGTAAATTATGAATGCATCTTTTCCAAAGAATAAAAATGTACTACACAGTAGGCTGGCTATACACATGATTTCATGATCACACTGTCTGAGCATGGAGTATGATATAAACATCATCACTTACTGCAAATATGATTAAGAAAAATTAGCTTTTCACTTTTCCTCTCAGATTATTTGTCTCCTTAAGCAACATCAATATCTGCATTATAGAGTTTATTTTTAGTAACTATAAAAATATAAGTTTCGTTTTTAAGTATTAAGCACAATTAACATCAACTGTCCTTACTGTTATTTTTATTTATCTGAACCACTTTGAGTTATTCATTAAAGCAAAAATTATATGTATTTATGTGCCTGGATATTATTGCATTTTAAACTCAGGTAACAAGTGACTTATTCAAGCCAGGAAATCAGGAGTATGACATGTGTGTATAGTGCCTTTATTCTCTTGTATGTTGCTTGTGCAATTAATGGACAAAGATATGTTTCATCAACAGGCATATCATCTATGCTCCAAGCAGCCACAACAAGTATGCAGGAGAATCATTCCCTGGGATTTATGATGCCCTTTTTGATATAAGTAGCAAAGTCAATGCTTCTAAGGCCTGGAACGAAGTGAAGAGACAGATTTCTATTGCAACCTTTACAGTGCAAGCTGCAGCAGAGACTCTGAGGGAAGTAGCTTAAACACATTCTACAGAATCACAAAATCCCTATGGAACTATGGAGCTTATATATATATATATACACATGCATACATATATTCTTATTTTTTTCATATGCATCAAAAAATCCAAAAGTGGATAATTTATTTTTTAAATTTCAACATGTATTCATAAAATTTAAAATTCAAATAAGTATTAAAACTAAGGTGAACAGTCTAATAAAGTGATACATTTGACAGTATCAGACAATTATCAGAAATATAATACAGCCTTCCCAGATCTACTCTGTCATTTCAATAAAAACAAGTATCAATTCCTTATGGAACACAGCTGGAATAGTTCACAAGTCTGCTTCATCTGGGGGACTAGATACACTCTGGCCACGAAAGGCTGGGAAGATCATATTAGCCACAATAGCTGACAAGTTATAATCTATTCTCATATCTTGTAAAACTCAGCACTCTGAATTATAACGTTTAATTATTTAGACTTAGGAAAATATCATTTTATGAAAATGTATAAAATATAAATGCACAACCAATAATTAATTTGTAGTCCCAATAACCATGTACTTCTAAACAATTGCATCATTTATATCAAATATAATCCTGGTCTTAAATTTTATGTTTATGATTTCCTTGTTTATATAGAAGTCATCAAACATGGCTGTATTCATTACATATCTTGAATATATACATAATTTTGTATTTTTCAGTGTCATCTTTTCTATTTGCCTTTGAGTTACTCTTGTAGTTTACCAGATTTTTTGTGATACCACATTGAGATGAGTATATGTCACTTTTACTCAGAGTTGTACAAAGAGTTCACATAGTCACATAGAGAGATTTCAGAAAGAATGACAAGTTATATCAGTATTAATTATTTGAATTGTTGCAATCAGAAAAGGAAAAAAAAATTATATATAGAAGGTATAAGGAGTGGTCACTATGCTGACAGTTTATATCCTCTTGTAGTCCTGTCACCTTCTAACTTATCCAACTTTATACATACTCTCTGAAAAAAACAGAAAACCAAAACCAAAAATCAAAACAACAAATACAAAGACCAAGAAGGCAAACATATCAAATTTTGTCAAAATTTAAAAGGCTTCCACAGGTTCAAGGCAAATGAATTAAAGAACTAAAAAGAGGAACAAGTCCCACTTCTAAATAAGGAGGTATTCACAATTGATTCCTTCTAGGAAAGGGAAAAGCACATTTCTCTAATGGATTGTCACAGGGTATATCAACCATATTCCAAGGCATGCCCCAAACTCAGGAGTAGTTGGACAACACAAAGAGACTCCATGTTTTTCTATTTTCTTGGTTGTTTTTATTTTTATTTTCATTACTTTTTCCATTTAAGGCTGTTAATGGTAAGGTGATACATATATTATTGATGTATGTATTGATATATGTTTTGATATATATGTATATATAGATATATGTACTGATTTATAAAGTATGTATCTATATTACAAGTACACACACATATATACATATATACATATATAATATATACATATAATATATATATATATACATATATATGAGATATGTCATATTACTGACTTAACAGCACACTTGAAAGCTCTAGAACAAAGGAAAAAGAAAGAAATAGAAACAGAATAAAACAGTACAAATTATCAATTACAGGGTTCATGTATTGCGACAAACCAATAAGATTAACTAACCTTCCTTAAAACACAAATTAAAAGTCAGAGAGAGAATGTCCAAATTCACATGATTATAAAAGACAAGCAGGGCATAATATAGGGCATTAAAGAATTCCTGAGAATTAAAAGGACATACTTTACAAAGTGGTATTTTACCAATCTGAAAAATCTAAAAGAAATGGATAATTTTCATGTAGTTAACAATTACTGGAGTTAAACCAAGATCGGATAAGCAATTTAAATATATCACTTGTCAATTTGTTTTATAAGGACAGAGTCAATCTGATTCTTAAACTACATAAAGACTGATCAAAGAAAGAGAATTACAGACCAATTTCTCTTATGAACATAGATGCAAAGATTCTCAATATAAATACTTGCAAATTGAATCTGGGAATACATAAAAAAGATCATCCATCATAATCAAATAAGCTTCATCTCAGAGGTGCAGAGATGCTTCAACATATGTAAATCAATAAATGAACTCTATCATATAAACACTGTAAGACAAACCCCACATGATGATATTAAATGTAGAAAAGACTTTTGACAAAATTTCTCATGATGAAAGTCATGGATACAAGAACATAGCATAACCTACTAAAGGCAGTTTTCAAGACCATAAGCAACATCAAATTAAATGAAGAGTAACCAAAAGCAATTTTTAAATAAAAAAAGGTTGTCCACTCTCTTCGTACCTATTTAATTTAATACTTGAAGTCTTACCCAGATCAATAAGACTACTGTATGACATCAAGTGTACAGAAATTGGAAAGAAAGAATTCATCATCTTTATTTGCAGATCACATGATAATATACTTAAGTGACCCTAAGATCTCCACTGGAAAGCTCCTATAACTCATAAGCACTTCAGCACAGTAGCTGGATACAAAATTAACTCATAAAAATTAGTAGTCTTTAAAACAGCAAGCAGGTTGAGAAACAAACTAAGGCCATGACATCTTCACAGTAACCTCAAATAATTTAAAATATCTTGGAGTAAAAATGCTCCATCATATAACAAGAACACATTATTCCACTATGTTCATAGGAGCCTTACTTATAATAGCCAGAAGTTGGAAAGAACCCAGATGTCTCTCAAAAGAAGAATTGATACAGAAAATGTGGTACATATACGCCATGGAATACTACTATCCAGCAATTCAAGATAATGACTATGAAATTCGTAGGCAAATGGATGGAACTAGACAATATCATCCTGAGAAAAGTAACCCAGAAACAAAAGAAAACACATGGTATCTACTCACTAATAAGTAGATACTATTATGAAATTTCACAATGCCCATGATATAACCTACAGACCATATGGACCATATAAGGAAGGAAGACCAGAGGGTGGATGTTTCAGTCCTACATTGAGGGGTGAATAGGAAAATTGTGGGAGGTGGAAGGTGAGAGGGACAAGTGAGGGACAGAGGAAGGGGAGGAAATTAGGGTGGCAGTATCAGAAACTGGAGATGTGAAAGAGGAATAGAGGGTCAGGAAACCGAACAAAAATAGGTGGCAGGACTCAAGAGGAATTCAGGATAGCCACTGGAGAGTCCCAGACACCAGAGAAGCATGAGGCTCCCAAGACACCAATGGGATTGATTTAGCAGTAATGCAGAGAACGGGGAAATAGAACTTGTTAAGACCACCTCTAGTAGATAGGCATGGCCCCTAATTTTGGGATGGGGCTAACCATCCATCCCAGATTTTTAACCCAGAAATACTCCTGTCAAAAAAAAAAAAAAAAAAGAAGAAGAAGAAGAGGAGGAGGAGGAGGAACAGGGCCAAAAAATGGAACAGAGACTGGACCAGGGAACGTCGCCACCTGGGGATACATCATGTCTGCAGACAACAAACCGAACACTATTGCCGTGACCAAGAGGTGCTTGCTCATAGGAACCTAGTGTGGAGGTTCCTTGGGAGGTCTGGCCAGCAACTGACCAATGCATATGCAGATACTTGGAGCCAACCATCAGACTGAACTCAGGAAACCTGCCTAGAACACCCACCTGTAAGGATCCATAGCACCAGATCCATATGTAGCAGAGGATAGCAATGGAAGGGGAGGCACTTGGTCTTGGGGAAGTTTGATGCCCCAGAGTAGGGAGATGCTGGAGCAGTGGGGAGGGAGATAATGGTTGGGTGGGGGAGCATTCTCATACAGGCAAAGGGGAGTGGGGAGGATAGATGTGAGATGAAGGGGGTTGGTGGAGGGGTAACTGGGAAGTGAGATATCATGGGATGAAGGTTTGGTGGAGGGGATAATCAGGAAGTAGGATATCATTTAAGATGTAAACAAATGGAATTATTTTTTTAAATAAAAACAAACAAACAGGAAAGAATATCTTGGAGTAACTCTAATCAACCAAGTAAAAGATTAGTGCTGTTGTTTGAATAAGAATTGCCTTGATGGGCTACTATATTTGAATGCTTACTCATTAGGGTGTGGCACTACTTGAGAGGATTTAGACTTTTGTCTTTGGATAAGTGTGTCCTTGTTTGAAGAAGTGTGTCAATGGAGATGCAAGCTTTCAAAAGTCCAAGACAGGCCCAAAGTCTCTTCTCTTCCTTGTCCCTATAGACCTGGATGCTGAATGCTCAGCTACTTCTTCAGCACCTTGTCTAATGGCATGCTGGTGTGTTGTCCACTCTGATGATAATAGACTAAATCTTTGAAGAAGTAAGCAATCTCAAATTAAATGCTATATTTTATGGAAAGATGGAAATCAATTCATCTGAAGGTCCAGCTATATTGTTCCGGGACAAGTACATGGGTGTCACTTTATCTTACCACAGAGAAAAATGTTCAACCATGCTCATGGCTGTTTTATTTATAATATGCAGAAATTTGAAACAATTTAGGAATTTCTCTACTGAAGAAAATGTGGTGCATTTACACACTGGAGTACTACTCAGCTATTAAAAAAGAATGATTTTATGAAATTCCTAGGCAAATGGATGGACCTGGAGGGCATCACCCTGAGTGAGGTAACCCAATTACAATAGAACTCACATGATATGTACTCACTGATAAGTAGATATTAGACCAGAAAATTAGAATACCCAAGT
This sequence comes from Mus musculus, assembly GCF_000001635.26. Lineage (NCBI taxonomy): Eukaryota > Metazoa > Chordata > Mammalia > Rodentia > Muridae > Mus > Mus musculus. Next base: position 86,714,927 of record NC_000073.6, on the reverse strand, counting down.
TACAAGTTGCAAAACACATGAAACTCAAGAAGAACGAAGACCAAAGTAAGGTCACTTTGCCCCTTCTTAGAATTGGAAACAAAACACCCTTGGAAGGAGTTACAGAGACAAAGTTTGGAGCTGAGATGAAAAGATGGACCATCTAGAGACTGCCGCACCCGGGGATCCATCCCAAAATCAGCCTCCAAATGCCGACACTATCGCATATGTGAGCAAGATTTTGCTGAAAGGACCCTGATATAGCTGTCTCTTGTGTGGCTATGTTGGGGCCTAGCAAACACAGAAGTGTATACTCACAGTCGGCTATTGGATGGATCGCAGGGCCCCCAATGGAGGAGCTAGAGAAAGTACCCAAGAAGCTAAAGGGGTCTGCAGCCCTATAGGTGGAACAACAATATGAACTAACAGTAGCTCCTGTCTCTATCTGCCTATGTAGCAGAAGATGGCCTAGTCAGCCATCATTGGGAAGAGAGGCCCCTTGGTTTTGCAAACTTTATATGCCTCAGTACAGGGGAACATCAGGGCCAAGAAGTGGGAATAGGTGAGTAGGGGATTTGGGGGGGGGTATGGGGGTTTTTTGGGATAGCATTTGAAATGTACATGAAAAATATACCCAATAAAAATGTAAAAAAAATAAAGGCTCTTTAGTAGAAAGAGGGGGAAGAAAAATCAAATATCATAATTTGAGATTCTGTCCATGATTCTCTCTATCCCTTTGCTTCTCATGGCCTTGGACTAGTGCCTACCTATACATGAGGTGAAAGTTTTATCAAATGTAGGACTCCATAACACAGCATTAATGAGGGTTTTTACTTATTCTAATTTGGGATAATTTTGTGATGTAAAACTTTTAAATAATCCATACTCTTACAAGTCACACCTCAACAGCTGTTCTCTAGTTTTCTTACTATATTCACGGTCTCACCATATTGCATTTTAGTCATTATTAGTCTCCCAGCTGATGAAGACCTGTTCAGAAAAATAAGCCAAATGGAGAAATGCATTCATCATGTGTGCACTCAAATATGTGAGTTTTAGAAAGAAAGATAATAATTTGAAGGAGAAGACAGAATACTAGAGAGTAGCACTGTGGGAAGAAGTAAGAAAAAATAACACTTGTGATGATGTTATAATCTGATTATTGTAAATGATTAATAGCAACAAATTTCTCACAAAATGAAAAAAACCTCATGTATTTATTATCTATCCCCAAAATATATACAGCAATGGTTTCTTGCTAAACAGCAAAAATAATTCTTAAAGGGTCAACATGTTTTGTTGAGTGTCAATCTTTTTCTCAGTTTCTTTATCAATAAATATACTTATCAACTCAGTATTCACTCAATTACAGTGTAATCTTCTGACACCAACCTTTCCATCTGTGCATGCTTTTTTCATATGCTAGTATCAACTCCTTTCATGAAACTGCCTAGACTCTATTTCATGTAGGATATCTCTTTTCTTTTATAGTGTCAAACACTTTAATTTTTATATGATACCAACCCAGAATTCTTTTATTATTATTTAGTAGTTCTCAGACAACACATTAAGTATTTTCCATACTGTTCTAATTTATTGTTTTCAAGTTAGAGCTTCTGATTTTTAGAGAAAAAAAATGTGCAGACTGAAATACCTAAGTCTATATTTTAGTAGCCATCATTTAAAGACCCCTAACAATAACTGTGGCAATTAATAAAGTTGTTTGGACCACCAAACTTAGTTCTTATGCTGTGAAGAATATCTGTTTTTCTATTTCACAGGGCCACGCCTTTTGACCCTTAAAAAGGAAAATTCCTAGAGGAAACTATTTTGATGCCTCAAGGATGACATTATGATTCTTATAAGAGCAAATCTCTGAAATCACATTTTCCTGTAACCTGGTCACTACAAGAAAAAGAAACTGAGAAAGAAGAAAGACTGTGGTGCTACCAAGTACACAGAGCCATGGCCAGTATTGAAAGGAGGATATGTCTTATTCTCTTAAAGATTTCTGAGAAGTGTGCTCACTGTGCATCTTTGCTGACAAAGGAATATTCAGAAAGTATGTAACTGACAGTATTATGTTTGTTGAAAATAACAAAGCAGAACCCCCAAGGTAATTATAGTAAGGGAGGAATTGTGCATTTTATTCCTCAGTTTCCTGTAATGGAAGGCTCATCCAAATAACTGCCAATAGGACTTTTGTGATTTTTGACAATGTTATTAAAGTGAGTCAATATTCTTCTTAATGTATGCATTCTGCATGTAAGGTGAATGACTCTATTGTATATGTTAAAAACACAAAGCTATGTTTGAGTTGTTTTTTATGTTTCAGTATTTCTCGAATAAAACCTTCACCAATTTTGAATTTGCTTTCTGTCTTCCAACTTCTTTCTTAATTACTTCAGCTGAAGTGTGTGCTATTATGTAATTCATTTTAGAACAATGATCTCATTTGGTAAAGTAATTTGGTTTTTGGAAAGAGAGATATCAATTTGATTCTTTTTCAAGTAGCTTTTTATTTCTTTTTTTTCCATTTTTATTAGGTATTTAGCTCATTTACATTTCCAATGCTATACCAAAAGTCCCCCATACCCACCCACCCCCACTCCCCTACCCACCCACTCCCCCTTTTTGGCCCTGGCGTTCCCCTGTACTGAGGCATATATAGTTTGCAAGTCCAATGGGCCTCTCTTTCCAGTGATGGCCAACTAGGCCATCTTTTGATGCATATGCAGCTAGAGTCAAGAGCTCCGGGGTACTGGTTAGTTCATAATGTTGTTCCACCTATAGGGTTGCAGATCCCTTTAGCTCCTTGGGTACTTTCTCTAGCTCCTCCATTGGGAGCCCTGTGATCCATCCATTAGCTGACTGTGAGCATCCACTTCTGTGTTTGCTAGGCCCCGGCATAGTCTCACAAGAGACAGCTACATCTGGGTCCTTTCAATAAAATCTTGCTAGTATATGCAATGGTGTCAGCGTTTGGATGCTGATTATGGGGTGGATGCCTGGATATGGCAGTCTCTACATGGTCCATCCTTTCATCTCATCTCCAAACTTTGTCTTTGTAACTCCTTCCATGGGTGTTTTGTTCCCAATTCGAAGGAGGGGCGTAGTGTCCACACTTCAGTCTTCATTCTTCTTGAGTTTCATGTGTTTAGCAAATTGTATTTTATATCTTGGGTATCCTAGGTTTGGGGCTAATATCCACTTATCAGTGAGTACATATTGTGTGAGTTCCTTTGTGAATGTGTTACCTCACTCAGGATGATGCCCTCCAGGTCCATCCATTTGGCTAGGAATTTCATAAATTCATTCTTTTTAATAGCTGAGTAGTACTCCATTGTGTAGATGTACCACATTTTCTGTATACATTCCTCTGTTGAGGGGCATCTGGGTTCTTTCCAGCTTCTGGCTATTATAAATAAGGCTGCTATGAACATAGTAGAGCATGTGTCCTTCTTACCGGTTGGGGCATCTTCTGCATATATGCCAAGGAGAGGTATTGCTGGATCCTCTGGTAGTACTATGTCCAATTTTCTGAGGAACCGCCAGACTGATTTCCAGAGTGGTTGTACAAGCCTGCAATCCCACCAACAATGGAGGAGTGTTCCTCTTTCTCCACATCCATGCCAGCATCTGCTGTCACCTGAATTTTTGATCTTAGCCATTCTGACTGGTGTGAGGTGGAATCTCAGGGTTGTTTTGATTTGCATTTCCCTGATGATTAAGGATGTTGAACATTTTTTCAGGTGCTTCTCTGCCATTCGGTATTCCTCAGGTGAGAATTCTTTGTTCAGTTCTGAGCCCCATTTTTTAATGGGGTTATTTGATTTTCTGAAGTCCACCTTCTTGAGTTCTTTATATATGTTGGATATTAGTCCCCTATCTGATTTAGGATAGGTAAAGATCCTTTCCCAATCTGTTGGTGGTCTTTTTGTCTTATTGACGGTGTCTTTTGCCTTGCAGAAACTTTGGAGTTTCATTAGGTCCCATTTGTCAATTCTCGATCTTATAGCACAAGCCATTGCTGTTCTGTTCAGGAATTTTTCCCCTGTGCCCATATCTTCAAGGCTTTTCCCCACTTTCTCCTCTATAAGTTTCAGTGTCTCTGGTTTTATGTGAAGTTCCTTGATCCACTTAGATTTGACCTTAGTACAAGGAGATAAGTATGGATCGATTCGCATTCTTCTACACGATAACAACCAGTTGTGCCAGCACCAATTGTTGAAAATGCTATCTTTCTTCCACTGGATGGTTTTAGCTCCCTTGTCGAAGATCAAGTGACCATAGGTGTGTGGGTTCATTTCTGGGTCTTCAATTCTATTCCATTGATCTACTTGTCTGTCTCTATACCAGTACCTTGCAGTTTTTATCACAATTGCTCTGTAGTAAAGCTTTAGGTCTGGCATGGTGATTCCACCAGAAGTTCTTTTATCCTTGAGAAGACTTTTTGCTATCCTAGGTTTTTTGTTATTCCAGACAAATTTGCAAATTGCTCCTTCCAATTCGTTGAAGAATTGAGTTGGAATTTGATGGGGATTGCATTGAATCTGTAGATTGCTTTTGGCAAGATAGCCATTTTTACAATGTTGATCCTGCCAATCCATGAGCATGGGAGATCTTTCCATCTTCTGAGATCTTCTTTAATTTCTCTCTTCAGAGATTTGAAGTTTTTATCATACAGATCTTTCACTTCCTTAGTTAGGGTCAAGCCAAGGTATTTGATATTATTTGTGACTATTGAGAAAGGTATTGTTTCACTAATTTCTTTCTCAACCTGTTTATTCTTTTTATAGAGAAAGGCCATTGACTTGTTTGAGTTTATTTTATATCCAGCTACTTCACCGAAGCTGTTTATCAGGTTTAGGAGTTCTCTGGTAGAATTTTTAGGGTCACTTATATATACTATCATATCATCTGCAAAAAGTGATATTTTGACTTCCTCTTTTCCAATTTGTATCCCCTTGATCTCCTTTTGTTGTCGAATTGCTCTGGCTAATACTTCAAGTACTATGTTGAAAAGGTAGGGAGAAAGTGGGCAGCCTTGTCTAGTCCCTGATTTTAGTGGGATTGCTTCCAGCTTCTCTCCATTTACTTTGATGTTGTCTACTGGTTTGCTGTAGATTGCTTTTATCATGTTTAGGTATGGGCCTTGAATTCCTGATCTTTCCAAAAATTTTATCATGAATGGGTGTTAGATCTTGTCAAATGCTTTTTCTGCATCTAACGAGATGATCATGTGGTTTTTGTCTTTGAGTTTGTTTATATAATGGGTTACATTGATGGATTTTCGTATATTAAACCATCCCTGCATCCCTGGAATAAAACCTACTTGGTCAGGATGGATGATTGCTTTAATGTGTTCTTGGATTCGGTTAGCGAGAATTTTATTGAGGATTTTTGCATGGATATTCATAAGAGAAATTGGTCTGAAGTTCTCTATCTTTGTTGGATCTTTCTGTGGTTTAGGTATCAGAGTAATAGTGGCTTCATAAAATGAGTTGGGTAGAGTACCTTCTACTTCTATTTTGTGAAATAGTTTGTGCAGAACTGGAATTAGATCTTCTGTGAAGGTCTGATAGAACTCTGTACTAAACCTGTCTGGTCCTGGGCTTTTTTTGGCTGGGAGACTATTAATAACTGCTTCTATTTCTTTAGGGGATATAGGACTGTTTAGATGGTCAACTTGATCCTGATTCAACTTGGGTACCTGGTATCTGTCCAGAAATTTGTCCATTTCGTCCAGGTTTTCCAGTTTTGTTCAGTATAGCCTTTTGTAGAAGGATCTGATGGTGTTTGGATTTCTTCAGGATCTGTTGTTATGTCTCCCTTTTCATTTCTCATTTTGTTAATTAGGATTTTGTCCCTGTGCCCTTTAGTGAGTCTAGCTAAGGGTTTATGTATCTTGTTGATTTTCTCAAAGAACCAACTCCTCCTTTGGTTAATTCTTTGAATAGTTCTTCTTGTTTCCACTTGGTTGATTTCACCCCTGAGTTTGATTATTTCCTGCCGTCTACTCCTCTTGGGTGAATTTGCTTCCTTTTTTTCTAGGGCTTTTAGATGTGTTGTCAAGCTGCTAGTATGTGCTGTCTCCTGTTTCTTCTTGGAGGAACTCAGAGCTATGAGTTTCCCTCTTAGAAATGCTTTCATTGTGTCCCATAGGTTTGGGTACGTTGTGGCTTCATTTTCATTAAACTCTAAAAAGTCTTTAATTTCTTTCTTTATTCCTTCCTTGACCAAAGTATCATTGAGAAGAGTGTTATTCAGTTTCCATGTGAATGTTGGCTTTCCATTATTTATGTTGTTATTGAAGATCAGTCTTAGGCCATGGTGGTCTGATAGGATACATGGGACAATTTCAATATTTTTGTATCTGTTGAGGCCTGTTTTGTGACCAATTATATGGTCAATTTTGGAGAAGGTCCCGTGAGGTGCTGAGAAGAAGGTATATCCTTTTGTTTTAGGATAAAATGTTCTGTAGATATCTGTCAGGTCCATTTGTTTCATAACGTCTGTTAGTTTCACTGTGTCCCTGTTTAGTTTCTGTTTCCACGATCTGTCCATTGAAGAAAGTGGTGTGTTGAAGTCTCCCACTATTATTGTGTGAGGTGCAATGTATGCTTTGAGCTTTACTAAAGTGTCTTTAATGAATGTGGCTGCCCTTGCATTTGGTGCGTAGATATTCAGAATTGAGAGTTCCTCTTGGAGGATTTTACCTTTGATGAGTATGAAGTGTCCCTCCTTGTCTTTTTTGATAAATTTGGGTTGGAAGTCGATTTTATCCGATATTAAAATGGCTACTCCAGCTTGTTTCTTCAGTCCATTTGCTTGGAAAATTGTTTTCCAGCCTTTCACTCTGAGGTAGTGTCTGTCTTTTTCCCTGAGATGGGTTTCCTGTAAGCAGCAGAATGTTGGGTCCTGTTTGTGTAGCCAGTCTGTTAGTCTATGTCTTTTTATTGGGGAATTGAGTCCATTGATATTAAGAGATATTAAGGAAAAGTAATTGTTGCTTCCTTTTATTTTTGTTGTTAGATTTGGCATTCTGTTCTTGGGGCTGTCTTCTTTTTGGTTTGTTGAATGATTACTTTCTTGGTTGTTCTAGGGTGTGATTTCCGTCCTTGTATTGCTTCTTTTCTGTTATTATCCTTTGAAGGGCTGGATTCGTGGAAAGATATTGTGTGAATTTGGTTTTGTCGTGGAATACTTTGGTTTCTCCATCTATGGTAATTGAGAGTTTGGCCGGGTATAGTAGCCTGGGCTGGCATTTGTGTTCTCTTAGTGTCTGTATAACATCTGTCCAGGCTCTTCTGGCTTTCATAGTCTCTGGTGAAAAGTCTGGTGTAATTCTGATAGGCCTTCCTTTATATGTTACTTGACCTTTCTCCCTTACTGCTTTTAATATTCTATCTTTATTTAGTGCATTTGTTGTTCTGATTATGTGTCGGGAGGAATTTCTTTTCTGGTCCAGTCTATTTGGAGTTCTGTAGGCTTCTTGTATGATCATGGGCATCTCTTTCTTTATGTTTGGGAAGTTTTCTTCTATTATTTTGTTGAAGATATTAGCTAGCCCTTTAAGTTGAAAATCTTCATTTTCATCAATTCCTATTATCCGTAGGTTTGGTCTTCTCAGTGTGTCCTGGATTACCTGGATGTTTTGAGTTAGGATCCTTTTGCGTTTTGCATTTTCTTTGACTGTTGTGTCGATGTTCTCTATGGAATCTTCTGCACCTGAGATTCTCTCTTCCATTTCTTGTATTCTGTTGCTGATGCTTGCATCTATGGTTCCAGATCTCTTTCCTAGGGTTTGTATCTCCAGCGTTGCCTCACTTTTGGTTTTCTTTATTGTGTCTACTTCCCTTTTTAGTTCTAGTATGGTTTTGTTCACTTCTATTACCTGTTTGGATGTGTTTTCCTGTTTTTCTTTAATGACTTCTACCTGTTTGGCTGTGTTTTCCTGCTTTTCTTTAAGGGCCTGTAACTCTTTAGCAGTGCTCTCCTGTAATTCTTTAAGTGACTTATGAAAGTCCTTCTTGATGTCCTCTATCATCATCATGAGAAATGTTTTTAAATCTGTGTCTAGATTTTCGGTTGTGTTGGGGTGCCCAGGACTAGGTAGGGTGGAGGTGCTGCGTTCTGATGATGGTGAGTGGTCTTGATTTCTGTTAGTAGGATTCTTATGTTTGCCTTTCGCCATCTGGTAATCTCTGAAGCTAGCTGTTTTAGTTGTCACTGTTAAGAGCTTGTTCTTCAGGTGACTCTGTTAGCCTCTATAAGCAGACCTGGAGGGTAGCACTCTCCTTAGTTTCAGTGGGCAGAGTATTCTCTGCAGGCAAGCTCTCTTCTTGCAGGGCAGGTACCCAGATATCTGGTGTTCGATCCAGACTCCTGGCAGAAGTTGTGTTCCACTCACTAGAGGTCTTAGGATCCCGTGTGGAATCCTGTGTGGGCCCTTGCGGGTGTCAGGCGACTCCGCTGGCAAGGTAGCCAGGGGTTTGAGTGGAGCGGAAGGGGCTTGTGCCCCAGATCAGGCCCGGGTAGCCTGCTTCCCTATGTACCGCAGTCTCAGGTTCTGCGCGATTGGATTGGGGCAGGCGCTGTGTTCCACTCACCAGAGGTCTTAGGATCCCGTGGGGAGTCCTGTGTGGGCCCTTGCGGGTGTTGGGCGAGACTCTGCTGGCAAGGTAGCCCGGGGCCCGAGTGGAGCGGAAGGGGCTTGTGCCGCTTTTTATTTCTTAATAATAAAGTAAAATCTATGCAAAATCTGTCTCTTTAACAGGATAAAAATCATTGATCAATGAAGACCAAAGTACCATATTACACTTATTTAGTATACATAAATTATAACTTATTCTTGTAGAGTCCCTCCTGCCACCATCAAACACAGGCCTCCCATTAGTGTTGCACACCTGCAACAGGAATCTCTACGATTTGTTTGTATGTAGTGGAGAGCTGGGATAGAAACAGAAGTGGGATGATTTGAACATTATGAAGAGAACTGTAAATAGAGCTATGAAGATGGAGAGGGTACCCTGATATGAGTATGCCTGATCTAACACCTGAGGCTATGGTGAAATCCCAGCTGGTGCTGTCACTAAAGGCCATATTTGGATCTGTGGCCATGCAAAACAGTTTGTGTCTATGTCCATAGCTCATATTTCTATTAAAGTCCAGGTAGACTTCGCTGGTTTGAGTGCTGCCTAGGATCATGTTGATGTACAAAAGTTGTACGGAGCTATCAATACCCCTTCTGACTGTGGCACTCTTGAGAGCTAGATAACTTCTTTGTTTGTAGCACTCAGGAGTGTGGGCCCTGTACCACACCTGAGAAGCACAATAGACCCGTTACTGGTAAAATTATGGGAGAGATGGCACTTCTATTTTTGTGCCACAGTATGGCATGGGCAAGGGAGAGATGACCTACTTCCTACTCATTCATTGCTTCCTGGTGCATGCAGCAGATCTGTGCCAGATGACATGAGAGCAGCACCAGATGTACTAAGACAACACTCTAACCCTGCCCCTCATTGGCTAAAGCACTCATGAGATTAGGACCTACCATTCACCTGGGCAACACAATACAGCAGACCTTGATGACTAAGGTTCAGGGAAGCAGGCCCTAGGTCATAAACATAGGAGAGAGCTGGTCCTGCCAGTAATTTGCAGTGTTTTGGTATGGGACAGGGTGCATCGTCCCCACCCCATTCCACCCACAGCTGGCTATTGAACAGGCTCTAGGTTCATGAGAATGGAAGAAGTGGCCCTGCTTCTCCCCAACTGAAGCAGTCGGGTGACCAGGCCCTATACCTCATCTGAGAAGCACAATTAACATGACCTTAATGGCAGGGGTGCGGGTAAGTGCCACTGATGGCCTAAAGTGGGTATGATGGCCCTATCCCTTACCACCTGCACAATTGTGTGAGGTAGCAGCAGTTATGATGAAGAGTTCACCCTGGTTGTGTGTATGCAGGAGATATACTAGGCTAAACAATTCAGCTACCATCTAGACCTACATCCAAGGCTTTTTGTCCACCCACCCTAACATCCATGTCATCTATGGACTATTACAGCAGACCAAAAGCAGTAGGATCTTCAAAGCAGGAAAACAACAGGATATCTGTGGTGACTCCCCATGAGGATCCAGAATTGACAGTGTATGCAAGCCAGATGGCTAGAATGAGGCCACTGACCTCATTCTACTATTCACTGACCTCACAACTACTATTTTCAGGTAAAGATGAGGGCAATTAAAAGATATGCTGTGGGACTAACTGTGCTATTTTAAACCTTCCATGGCAATGTTTTTTAAGTGCTGCTTATTTTTTTATTGATTGATTCATTGATCTATCTAACTTTTTAGGGTGAAGTTTTAGTAGCAGAAGGCAGATAAAGGAAGATAGTGAGATGAGTGGAATTGTGTTGCTAGGTAACTCACATAGAATCAATGTTTGACTCTTTATCTAAAAATAAAGTTTTGGATAACAATAAACAATAAAAAAAATCACTTAGGAATCCAGCCTTTTCTAGAGCATAAGTATTAATAAACTCAAGAATAATGAAGACCAAAGTGTGGACACTTACCCCTTCTTAGAATTGGGGACAAAACACCCATGGAAGGAGTTACAGAGACACAGTTTGGAGCTGAGACAAAAGGATGGACCATCTAGAGACTGCCATATTCGGGGATCCATCCCATAATCAGCTTCCAAACGCTGACACCATTGCATACACTAACAAGATTTTGCTGAAAGGACACAGATAGAGCTGTCTCTTGTGAGACTATGCCAGGGCCTAGCAAACACATAAGTGGATGCTCACAGTCAGCTATTGGATGGATCACAGGGCCCCCCAATGGAGGAGCTAAAGAAAGTACCCAAGGAGCTAAAGGGATCTGCAACCCTATAGGTGGAACAAGAATATGAACTACCCAGTACCCCACAGAGCTTGTGTCTCTAGCTGCATATGTATCAGAAGATGGCCTAGTCGGCCATCAGTGGAAAGAGAGGCCCATTGGTCATGCAACCTTTATCTGCCTCAGTACAGGGGAATGCCAGGGCCAAGAAGTGGGAGTGGGTGGGTGGGGGAGTAGGTGGGAGAGCGTGAAGGGGGGGCTTTTGGGATAGCATCGGAAATGTAAATGAAATACATACCTAATTTTTTAAAAAGATAGTATACTTAAGTGTCCCCAAAAGTTCCACCAGAGAACTCCTTAACCTGAAAACAACTTCAGCAAAGTAGCTGGCTATAAAGTGAACTTCAACAAATCAGTAACCTGCCTATACTCAAAAGATAAATGGGCTGAGAAAGAAATTAGGGAATCAACACCCTTCACAATAGTCACAAACAATAGAAAATACCTTGGTGTGACTCTAACCAAACAAGTGAAATGTCTGTATGACAAGAACTTAGATTCTCTGAAGAAAGAAATTGAAGAAGAACACAGAAGATAGAAAGTTCTCCCAATCTCGTGGACTGGCAGGATTAATATAGTAAAAAATGATCATCTTGCTGAAAGCAATCTTCAGATTCAATGAAATTCCATTAAAATTTCCAACTCAATTCTTCATAGAGTTAGAAAGAGCAATTTTCAAATTCATTGGAATTAAAAAATACTCAGGATAGCAAAAAATTTTTTCAACAATAAAATAACTTCTGAGGCAATCACCATCCCTGACCTCAAGATGTACTACAGAGTAATAGTGATATAAACTGCATAGTATTGGTACAGTAACAGGCAGTTAGATCAGTGGAATAGAATTAAAGACCCAGAAATGAACCTATGCACCTATGGTCATTTGATTTTTGACAAAGGAGCTAAAACCATTTTGTGGATAAAAGACAGCATTTTGAATGTACAATACTAGTTCAACTGGTGGTCAACATGTAGAAGAATCCAAATTGATCTATTCTTATCTTACTGTATAAAGCTCAAGTTCAAGTAGATCAAGGACGTCCACATAAAACCAGAGACACTGAAACTAAAAGAAGAGAAGGTGATGAAAAGCCTAAAACACATGAGAACAGTGGGAAATTTTCTGAAGAGAACACCAATGCCTTATGCTCTAAGATCAACAATAGACAAAGGGTGCCTCATAAAACTGCAAAGCGTTTATAAGACAAAGGACACCATCAATAGGACAAAACAGCAACCAACAAATTAGGAAACAATCTTTACAAATCAGCCATGCAATAGAGGGCTAATATCTAATATATACAAAGAACTCAAGATGTCCAGAGAACCAACCTCCCTACTTTAAAATTGGGTACACAGATAAAGAATTCTCAATTGAGGAAACCTGAATGGCTGAGAAGCATCTAAAGAAATGTTGATGATCTGTTGTCATCAGGAAAATACAAATCAAAAGGACCCTAAGATTCTACTTCATACCAGTTGGAATAGCTAAGATCAAAAACTCAAGTGACAGCAGTTGCTGGTAAGGATAGAGAGAAAGAGGAACACTCCTCCATTGGTGGTTGGATTGCAAGCTGGTACAACCACTCTGGAAATCACTCGGAGGTTACTCAGAAAATTGGACATAGTACTACCTGAGGACCCAGCTATATCACTCCTGGGCATTTACCAGAATATGCTCCAGCATATAACAAGAACACATGCTTCACTATGCACATGGCAGCCTTATTTATAATAGCCACAAGATGGAAACAATCCAGATATTCCTCAACAAAGGAAAGGATACAGAAAATGTGGCACAATGGAGTACTACTCAGCTATTAATAACACTGACTTCTTGAAATTCACATGCAAATGGATGGAGCTAGAAAGTATCATCCTGAGTGAGGTAACCCAATCACAAAATAACACACATGTTATCCACTCACTGATAAATGAATATGAGCCCCACATCTCAGAATACCCAAGATACAATTCACAGAAAACAGGAACCTCAAGAAGGAAGACCAAAGTATGAATACTTCATTTCTTCTTAGAAGGGGGAATAAAATATCATAGTAACAAATATAGACACAAAATGTGGAGCAGAGACTCCAAGAAAAGCCATCCAAAGACTGCCTCACCTGGGCATCCATCCCCATACAGTCACCAAACACAGACACTATTGGCAATACCAAGAAGTGTATGCTGACAGGAGCCTGACAGAGCTGTCTCCTGAGAGGCTCTGCCAGAGCCTGAAAAACACAGAGGCAGGTGCTCACAGCAACCACTGGACTGAGCACAGGGTCCACATAGAGGAGTTAGAGAAAGGACTGAAGGAGCTGAAGGGGTTTGCAACACCATAGGAAGAACAGCAGTATCAACCAAGTGCAGCTCCCAGGGTCTAAACCACCAACCAAGGAGTACACATGGCATAACCATGACTCCAGCCATATTTGTAGCAGAGGATGACCTTGTTGGGCAACAATGTGAGAAGAATCACTTGGTTCAGTGAAGGCTTGATGCCCCAGTATAGGGGAATGTGAGGGTGGGTAGGTGAGAGTGAATGGGTGGGTGGGGGGCACACCCTTATAGAAGCAGAAGGAGGATGGATGTGATAGGGTGTTTCTGGGGTGGAAATTGGGAAAGGGTGTAACATTGAAATATAAGTATATAAAATACCCAGTGGAGAAAAGGTAAAAAAAATAATATAAAATATCTTGGAGTAACTCTAATCCACCAAGTGAAAGATTTGTGCTGTTATTTGAATAATAGTGGCCTAGATAGGATAATATATTAGAATGCTTAGTCCTAAGGGTATGATGCTACTTGAGAAGGATTTGGCATTAGTCCTTGGTTGAATAAGTGTGTCCTGGTTGGAGAAAGTGTGTCACTGTAGATGCAATGATGTTTCAAAAGTCCAATACAGGTCCAACATTCACTTCTATTGGCATCTCTTCCTTATGTCAATAGAAGTGAATGTAGAACTCTCAGCTACTTTCCCAGAGCTATGTCTGCTGGGATGTTCCTGTGTTCTCCACTCTGATGATAATATACTAAATCTTTGAAGAAGTTACCAATCTCAGATTAAATGTTATCTCTTACTTGCATGACAAAAGCTTTAAGATGTTGATGAAAGAGTGAAGAATGTATCAGAAGATGGAAACATCTCTCTTGCTTATAGATTGATAGAATTAATATAGTAAAATTGGCTATCCTACCAAAATCTATCTATAGTGCAATTCCCATAAAAATTCTAACACAACTCTTCATATATATTGAAAGAATAATTTTCACCTTAATATGGAAACACAAGCACACTCACCCATATAGCTATATCTCAAACAAAGAAATGCCAGGATAGTTAAAATAACCCTAAATAATAAAAGAGATGTGAGAGGTACCACCACTGATTACTTCAAAAGGTGCTACAGAAAATGATACTACCATTAAGGAGATGTGTTGTTCATTGGAATCCAATGTGTTGTTCATCAAAATCCACACACCTATGGAACACCTATGACAATTGATTTTTGATGAAGAAGCCAGAAATATACACTGGAAAAAAGAAAGCATCTTCAACAAATAGTGATAGAAAAACAGGATGGCTACACTTAGAAGAAGAATCTAAATTGATCCACATACATTTCCATGGGCTGTACAGAACAGCTTTCCCTGGTGGCTAGTCTGTGGTGAGCCACTCATGAGGGTGATATCTTGAAGATCTGGCCCTCCTAATTTCCTTTAGTGAGGTGGCCTGGAGGTAAAGATGATGCTGTCTCCTGTTTCCCATTTTCCACCTGTGGTAGCCTCTGAGGGCGTGGAAGCCTGAAAGGGAGCCCTGTCCCCTCACTGGCTGTAGCATTTCGGCATCACAGTGGAGCTAGATTTGATGACAAAGGCACAGATGAACCAGCTTTGAGGTTATCAGAACAGGTGAGAGAGTCTTTCCCTTTAGAGACTGTAACACTAGGGAGAGTAGACCCCATGCCTTGACTGGTCATCCCAATGGAGCCTCTGAAGGTGTGTGTGCTTGCAGATAAAATGGACTTGAGGGCATGAGAGCAGGATAGATGATCCTGTCTCACTCTGAAGGCAGCATATGGTGACCTAAGTGGAGCAGTGCTGAAGAGAAGTGCAGAAAGGAAGAAGTAGCTTGCTAACCAGCTCAGATCCCAGACTGAGTTCAACAATCAGGAAATCTCTACCATGTGGGAATGATAGGGAAAGTGCAAATCCTGCTGATCCAAAGCTGCAGGATTTCCACGACACAGGGTAAAAACAGGAAAACCAGGAAGAGTCTTAGTAAGGATGCATTAGTTGGAAGAGTAGGCCCTGTGCCTTGATTGAGCAGCACAATGGATCTTACTCTGAAGTTGTGTGTATGTGCTCATAGATAAAATTGCCCTGGAGTCATGAGAGCACTAGAAATGACTGCCTCATACTGATGGCAGCCTAGGGTGTCCTAGCTGGAGCACTGCTGGAGAGCTTGCTCTTGTGCAGAAAAGAAGAGACAGCTCACTGACCAGTTCAGGTAATAACTGGGCCTATATCCAAGGCTCTGAATACAACCACCACTAAATCTATATCATCTGGGAAGGATTAGGAAAGTGACAATCATGCTGACCCCAAACTTCAGGATTTACTGTTTAAAAACAGCAAAAAGGGGAGCAGTCTTAGTGAGGATGCAATATTTACAATGTCACAGAAGCCATAAACCTGGAGCCAAATCAATGACTCACTGCAATGAATACTTACAGGTGAACATGTGTGAACAAAGGGGTGTAGTGTGGGAAACACTGTGACATACTACAGCTTCCATGACTCTCTATACATGGTGTGTATGTGTGTGTGTGTGTGCGTGTATTTGTGTGTGTGTGTGTGTGTGTGTATTTGTGTGTGTGTGTGCATGTATTTGTGTGTGTGTGTATTTGTGTGTATGTGTATTTGTGTGTGTATATGTGTGTGTGTGTGTGTGTGTGTGTGTGTGTGTGTGTATGTATGTGTGTGTGTGTTATTTTGGAGGTATGTTTCGAGAGTGAAGACCAGATATGAGCTGAAGGGGAGATAAGAGGGACTGGAGGAAATACTGTGAAATTCACAAAGAATAAATGGTTTTATAAAAATGAACTTTTGAAACTGAGAAGTTTCTGCATACCAAAGGAAAACATCATTTGAAGTGGCAGCCTAGAGACTGGGAAAATATTTTTAACAATACGTCAAATAGAAGGCTAAAATTCAAAATATACAAAGAACTCAAGAAACTAGATACCATATAAACAATAACCCAGGTAAAAAAATGAAGTATATTTCTTTTTTTAATATATTTTATTAGGTATTTTCTTCATTTACATTTCCAATTCTATCCCAAAACTCCCCCATAACCTCCCTCCCACTCCCCTACCCACCCACTCCCACTTTTTGGCCCTGGCATTCCCCTGTACTGGGGCATATAAAGTTTGCAAGTCCAATGGGCCTCTCTTTCCATTGATGGCCGACTAGGCCATCTTTTGATACATATGCAGCTAGAGTCAAGAACTCCAGGGTACTGGTTAGTTCATAATGTTGTTCCACCTATAGGGTTGCAGACCCCTTTAGCTCCTTGGGTACTTTCTCTAGCTCCTCCATTGGGGGCCCTGTGATCCATCCAATAGCTGACTGTGAGCATCCACTTCTGTGTCTGCTAGGCCCTGGCATAGTCTCACAAGAGACAGCAATATCTGGGTCCTTTCAGCAAAATCTTGTTCGTGTATGCAATGGTGTCAGCGTTTGGAAACTGATTATGGGATGGATCCCCGGTTATGGCAGTCTCTAGATGGTCCATCCTTTCATCACAGCTCCAAACTTTGTCTCTGTAACTCCTTCCATGGGTATTTTGTTCCCAATTCTAAGAAGGGGCAAAGTGTCCACACTTTGGTCTTCGTTCTTCTTGAGTTTCATGCATTTAGCGAATTGTATCTTATATCTTGTGTATTCTAAGTTTCTGGGCTAATATCCACTTATCACTGAGTACATACTCTGTGAGTTCCTTTGTGACTGGGTTATCTCACTCAGGATGATGCCCTCCAGGTCCATCCATTTGCCTAGGAATTTCACAAATTCATTCTTTTTAATAGTTGAGTAGTATTCCATTGTGTAAATGTACCACATGTTCTGTATCCATTTCTCTGTTGAGGGGCATCTGGGTTCTTTCCAGCTTCTGGCTATTATAAATAAGGCTGCTATGAACATAGTGGAACATGTGTCCTTCTTACCAGTTGGAACATCTTCTGAATATATGCCCAGGAGAGGTATTGCGGGATCCTCTGGTAGTACTATGTCCAATTTTCTGAGGAACTACCAGACTGATTTCCAGAGTGGTTGTACAAGCTTGCAATCCCACCAAAAATGGAGGAGTGTTCCTCTTTCTCCACATCCTCGACAGCATCTGCTGTCACCTGAATTTTTGATCTTAGCCATTCTGAAGAAAATCGTCAGAGTAAGAAGCTCAAATGGCTGAGAAACATTTAAATTAATGTCCAGAATACTTCATCATTAAGGAAATGCAAATCAAATCTGCTGCTGTTTTATATGAAAATTTGTAGACACTATGTAAATAAGTTTAGCATTTCCTCAGGAAAATGGAAATCAATTTATCTGAAGATCCAGCGATATTGTTCTGGGACAAATACTTGGGTGTCACTTTATTTTACCACAGAGAAAAATGTTCAACCATGCTTATTGCTATTTTATTTATAATATGCAGAAATTTGAAACAATTTAGGAATTTCTCTACTGACGAAAATGTGGTACATTTACACAATGGGTTATGAAACATTTGTTAAAAACATGATTTCTAGCAATCAGAGTTGGGTTGTCTCTACGCCTTTTTCCTGCTTGAGGAACCCTTTCCCTCTTATTGGATTGCATTTTCAAACCTTGATGTGAGGGTACAGGCCTAGTCTCTTTGTATCTTGTTATTCTAAATTTAGGTGATTTCACTTGGACACTTGTTCTTTTCTTATGGGAAATTGAGAGGAGCAGTTGACTGGAGAAGAGATGAGGTAGAAACACTGGAAGCAGGGGAAGGAGCAGAAGTGGCAGTTGGGATGTATTGTGTAAGAGAAAAAGATAATAAAAGTTAAAATCACGAATTCAAGAAATGCCACAGGTATACTGGTGGAACTAGAAAAAAAAATGATGTTGAGTGAAGTAATTCAGAACCATATAGACAAATATGGTATGTATTAAATTATTTCTGAATATTAGCCTCTCAGTCAATGATAATCTACAATCCACAGAACCATTGAAATTGGTTATAGAAATTGGTTATAGAGTAAGGGAGTATGTAAGAATGATAGATATCAATAAAAAGTTTAAATAGAATAAATTGTTATGGCAGGGATGTGGCAACCAAAATGGAAGAATTAAGGAGTGTTGAGGGAGAGAAGAAGAGGATAAAGAATGCAATGTAGGAAGACATAGCTCACAACAATGGCTTGTTGCAAGAGTATTACAGAAACCTAATGAAGTAAAACCTTCTTAAATACATATGAAGGCAATCCACAGGGAATTTCAAAATAATGGAGAAGACATAGTGCCATCATCAAATGAAGTCCTCAGTACTAGGATGGGTTATGTTAAATTGAATTGTTTGATAAAGGGATCCCATAGTAATCTGCAAAACAACTCATGAATTGCCATGTGTATGGATTGTTCTCCAAACACTGACAGGAATGCCAACTGCAGAAAACATATCCACCTCCACTGTAGTGATCCTGAGACTTGATAGCCCCAGCACATAAAGTAATAACAAATACTACCCTTCCCAAAATTTTAAATTATATTAAATTTTAGAACATAGCAATACAATAAATATTAATGACAATCCACTATAGTCATAAATTAGTGCCTTCCTTAGCCCTCATCAGAGACATTTTACCTTTCAGCAGATGAGAACAAATACAAAGACCCACAGCCAGATGGTATGCAAAGATTGAGAGACATTGGAACAATCATCTCTAAATGGTGGGATGCCCTAATCAAATCTCTCCCATCTGGGATCAGTGAGCATTGTGCAAGAAGATGCAGAAGTAGTATTTGAGCCAGAGATGATGGAGGACACTAAAACAATTTTTTTTCTAAATTAACATGGTCTATTTACATAGTAATTCCCAGAGTAGTATGAAGCATGCATGGGCATAAGTGGGTCTAAACAGACAGGGTCCTAGAGTTGAAATGAGAAGTGGACACATGCCCCTATATCTAACCCAGAAAAAAAACCCTCTAATTGATGAATACTTTTAAGTTTAAATGTAGCTTCCTCCAAGGGAAACTCACTGGATAAATCAGTTGTAATTAAAGTTGGTCTACATGCCTGGCAGTAGATGGCCAAGATAAAACAAACTCAAGGGATACCATTAGAGGTTCTTCTAAAATAATTTATTGTCAAGTCTTATTCTTTTTTTCTTTAATCTTCTTTCTTTAAATTTTTATTCTGTCTATATGTGAGGCCATGGATGGGAGGACAAGGATGTGAGGACAGGCATGGAGCAAGAAAGTGGGATGAGTAGATTGAGGGGAAATTATAAGCAGTGTATATATAATGCAAAAAAATCTGTCCAATAAATAGTCTAAAAATGTTTTGATGTGTGTGTGTATTTGTGTGTTCATATTTTTCTTTATTTTATTCAACTATGAAAGAAATCTGAATATTACTTTCTTCACAGCCTCCTTTATCTGTTTGTTTCTAAGACTATAGATAATAGGGTTTAAGAATGGTGGAACAATGGTATAAAATACAGAAAGAGTCATATCCTCAATTATTTCTGGGATTGCTGGAGGTTTTAGATATACATACGCCCCAGAACTAAGAAACACAGACACCACAATAATGTGAGGGACACAGGTGGAAAAGGCCTTCCCTCTTTCTCCTTTGACAGGAACCTTCAACACTGTTGATAATATGCGAACATATGATACAGCAATGAATGTAAAGCAGCTACCACTGAGACCAATGGCAGACAGAAGAAGTAATAGTTTGTTGTTAAAGGTGTCAGAGCAAGAAAGCCTCAGCAAAGAGGGGATATCACAGAAGAACTGAGGGACTATATTAGAGTGACAGAAGGACAACTGGAAAGTTTTGGAAGTGTGCACACTTGCAAGGATAAGAGAGGTAAGTAGGGAAGCCAGTGTCATCTGAACACAGAATTGGTGGGTCATAATCACAGGATACATGAGAGGTTTACAGATGGCCACATAGCGGTCTTGGGCCATCGTGGTAAGGAATTGAATCTCTACACATGAACAAAAGAAGACCAAAAAGATTTGTGCTGCACACCCAGCCACAGAAATATTTCTGTGGTCAGTGAGAGAGTTGATACAAGCATTGGGCACAGTAACAGATACAAACCCCATGTCTAAAATAGACAGATTCCTGAGGAAGAAGTACATGGGTGTGTTCAGGGTCTGGTCAACTGTAGTAACAATGATGATGATAAGATTCCCAAACAGGCTGCCCAGGTACACCAACAGAAACAGCACACTGAGTAGGATCCTGAGCTCCCAAGACTCAGCAAAAACCTCCAGGAGGAACTCAGTCACCATGGTAGAATTCATCATAGTCTCAAAGTATAGGTTTATCTGGAAGAGAAAAGCAGCAACTGAGAATAAGTTAATTGATAAATCGCTAGCATTTCTCTTGAAACTTTATTTTTGTTTTCTAAAACTGGCCTTTATGTGTGAAAAATCAAGTATTTTTTCTTTGACTTGCATTTGTTTTTATAATTCTTTGTTGTTAATACACATATATTTGGCTATCTGTCTAATGGTATGGCATGATGTTAAGCACTCAATTAATTTCCATAATGATAGCTGTCTCATGACTACTATTATCTTAATAAGTATTAAGTTGTTTAATATAAAGTTATATAATATGTTAAGCTCCTCTTCTAAATAAACTACTAGCATCAATTAGGAATGCCCAGAGATATTTAACATGTGGAATATATTTGTAAAACTGTTCATGTATTTATTAAAATATATGTATTTAGATATTAAATGCAGTTATGTTGTATGATTATTTCAAATATATACATATATGTCTATCAATATGGAATGGGATGGAGAAAAGGAATGAAGATAAGAAACATGGACATAAAAATAGTTTTGGAAAGAGAAATAAAGTTGATCAAGATAGAAGAGAAAGCTGAGGAAATTATCTCACTCATTTTTTAGCATGTGTGAGTTTTTGAGAATAGGCCATTTGCCTGGAAACCTAGGCAGAGTTAACTTAACATGCTTAAGATAGCATTTTCTCTTTTTGGGGAATCCTTCAGTTTTCTAGAAATTTAGTCATATTATAGATGATGATTTCAATTTCTTAAAAATGATTATTTGGATATATGAATAGTAAAACCTAAAATATTGCTCTGCTAGGTAAATCCTGGAAGAAAGACAGCTTTGTACATATAGCTAAACATGAAACAATGCATGATAACTTTTATGTTCTTATCAGTTTGAGTCAAGTGTAGCCGATGTCAAAATACCCTATGAAATTCCACACCATGTTTTCCTAGTAGAGATCAACATACTGTCAATTTCCCAGAATAGTGAGTGGTATATAAACACTTAAGTTCTAAAATTTATTATTAAATATAGGGTTGGTGATGTGAAGAGTTCAGAGTATGAAATTAAATATAAATTCCCATTAACTTATTTAAATAAGGTAACACTTTTTATCAAATCCACATGGCAACCACCAATGATTCTACACGTTATAAAATATTAATGGTATAAAATTTTATATGTTATAAATGTTATAAAATGTGATAAAATTAATTTATAAACAAAGCAGCTTAAGAGTCCAACATAGCAGCTACGAAAGAGACATAGGAAGGCAACAATGCAATGGCAAGTGATGAAATAGTGAGAGTTTTTTTTTTCCTTGAAAGAGTTACATGTATTGAGTAAATTAATTTGGAAAGTTCAAAATTCTAACATAATGAAATTCACAAAGGTTAAAGAAACAATTAAATAATGACATTACCTCATGAAGATTAACTAATTTAATTCTTATTTGAATAATCTATTTTATCTTTAAAAAGGGTAATAATACATTTTCTCAAATGCAGCAAAAGGAAAAATACTTGTCCCAGTAGGTATATTAGTATGACATCTATTGAGTAGATCGGCATATCTGTACTATATTATATTTGACATATTTTCATCAAGATCACAGTCTAAAATGCCCATAAATTAGTTTAGAGTTATGATAAAGGAAACAGCATAATTAAAATGTAAATCTAAATTAAATATGACATCACCTAACCCATTTCTGGTTGTAGTCTAAACGATACTGAATACGCATTTTATGAGTAGACAACCTGCCTTACAAGTATTGAGAAATCTAGTGTCTGCGATGTGTTCTGAGTCACCATTAGCAGCAGTGTAGAGTGACAATTTGTAATGAATAACTGGGGATCAGATCAGGAAGCAGCATTCATTTTAATTATAGCTGCAGTATGCTACAGAAAAGGAAGTGTGAAGGACACCTCCAAAGAGCATCTTTTCTCAAAGGTCTAAGGTGGCCATGTCAGAATGATTATGCAACACCAGTTTTTGGAAAAAGTATAAGGTGGTATTGTGTTTAAACTCCACAGGATAATGAAAAGCTAGACCTAGCTACTTTTAGGTGTCAAGGCATAAATATTGTAAAATTTAAATATCTGTGGAAAGATTTTTAAAACTGTATTTATATACTTCTACTATAAAAATTATGTTGGAAGTTATATGAAACTAGAGTAAGCAGAAAGAATGCACAATGTAGTTTTGTATTAGGTCTTCGAGAAGTTTGTACCATACCTTAAAGGAATTGTTCAACTGCAGTTGTGGTGATCAGCCACCAAGAGCCTAAGAAAGTTTATGATTGTGCTTAGGAGATCCTTCAAAACTGCTTTAGGACAGTTTGGAACTTAGGGTAAAAAGCCATTACTAGAGCCAAAGATTATTACCAAATAAAAAGGTATCAAAAGGAACTAATCAAATTATAGATATCTGTACTATCAACTTCTGAGCATCTGATTTTAAAAGCAAAATGACAAAATTTTTAATAACTCACAATGAAAATATTTAAAATATTTTAATATTCAACCTCAATCTTACTGAAATTCAATTAAAAGTCATAAGTATTAATACTACATACCAGTGTAATCTAAGAGAAATATAAGAAAAAATTTCCTGAAAAGTATCAAGATAAATGCACACAAAGTATTCCCTAGATACGAAGATTATATGCCCCAGCACAGGGGAATGCCGGGGCCAGGAAGCAGGAGTGGGTGGGTTGGGGAGCAGGGTGGGGGGAGATTATAGGGGGCTTTGGGGATAGCATTTGAAATGTGAATGAAAATAACCCATCAGGTGTTTAGCCTGGTAAGCCCCAGCTGTGAAGACCCCTGCATTGCATCTTTCATCCATCTGCAGCAGCATGGGTGGTCCTGGAAAATATTACACTGAATGAAACAAGGCTGGTGCATCATATGTAGAGGTGAAATAAGTCTTAATGATTTAAAAGACAAATCAATTACATCAGATTCATTTTTCTACACCCAAATTAAGTAGAAATCGATGATAAAATAGAAAATCATAAATGACCATGAATTCCATTTTAAAAATAGATTAAAGAAGATATAAAAACAACTTAGAAAATACATCATGTCAAAGAAGTACAGTATGACAGTTATTTTAGTCAGCACATTAATCAGTAAATGATATTTAACAATAACAAATAATGTTGTGCTTTTATATTTGTGCGTGTATTTTATATATGTTATAAAGAATATAGGGCATCAATTTGAGACTAGGTGTTGGAGCGAAGGAACATAGAAATGCCTAGAGGGATACAAGGGAAATAGGAGAATGATGTAATATTTTAAGTAAAATTTATTGAAAGAATAATTAAAGATAATGGCACAGAAATAAAAAGAACTAAGAATATTAAATGTATAACAACAAGTTCAATAATCAGATATGAATTAATTTCCAGAATTATAAATTTTAAGATATACAAGAATTTCAGATCTTATATTTAGTGCATAAAATATGTCAAACTTCTTCGTTAAATATAATTTATCTTTGCATTGGAGAAATTATAACATAAGAAATCAATAATCTTGACATATTAATAGATGTAAAGATAAAAATCACACGTTAATTTTAGCCAAAGAGGAAAAACTTTTTTTAATGTTCAATACCACTCATTTATAAAGCTTTTAATCTTCTATTAAAGAAATTGTTTATTCTGAGAAATCAAAATCGTCTCCTACGGATTGACCCAAGGTAAAATTGACACTCTTGTTTTTACCACCTCAACTGAATATATTATTGGGAAAGTTTTCCAAAGCATGCATATAAATAATAAAATAAAATTAAGGAACCAGACGTTTTCCACTGGGCTTCTGTGTAGGTTGTTGTTGTTTCTTTAATTTTTGTTTTCAGACTACATTATAATTACCTTTTAACCCAAATCTTTCGTTAAATATCGTCCTATTCTTCTTCATATTCATAGCCACTATTTTCAATTAGCTATTGCATACATTAATTATTTGTATACACATGTATATTCTTAGTAAGCTTGTGTAGTCTGTATATTTCTTGTATACAGGATTTCAGGAATAGCCATTTAGCATTAGACAGTCCATGTAAGACATTTACTAGATATCTTTAAAAACCAATTAGCATTAATAAAATTCAAATACTATAGTGTTTAATTAGCAAATTTAAATATCGATGTTTAAAAATCAAGCCAGCACTATGTTAATTTCAGTAGAAATATCTATGTAAATTTATTATATTCTGATTGTCTGAATGTTTCTTTAAAGGATGGATATTGATATTTGCATACTTTTAAGACTGATACAATACAGATGCATTTAACATTTTTATTCAAACTATTAAAAACTTGAACAAATATACAAACATATATGTCAATGAATGTGTATAGTAGCAACATCATGTATGGTAGCAAATGTTGGAGAAAACACTGAATGCAAAAGACAAATATCTACTTTAATGAGACATATCAAGTTCTTTATAAGCCTAGAGAAAAGAATAAATTTTCTCGGAGTAACATACTAACATTTTTTATAATCAAAATTAGACACATCCATCTATAAAGATAATTTTAAACTTCTTATGAAACCTGATGATAGGTTTAAGTCAGTCTTAAAAGTGATAATCTAATGTTTTTAAGTCAGTCTTAAACGTGGTAATTTCATGTTTATAAAAAGGTTGAAATTTATAACTGTTTTTTTATCAATTTCCTTTAAATTTTATTACTTTTACTTTAAAATGTTAAAAAAAAATTCTTGGTTTTCTGCTTAAAGTCATGTATAGTTGAAATGGAACTTTGAAAGGTGAGTTTAATAAGAATGTACATTATCTTTATCAGTATTCATAAGAGTGGTTTCATATACTTGATAGAGTAAGCATCATTTATCTCTTTAAAAAGAATCTATATGATTTCCATATATTAAATATATATTTATACTAAAATAAAGTATCAAAATACACAAAGGAAAGTCTTCTTGATTCAGCCCACCACCATAAAAAACTTTACAGCCATTGGGAGAGAAACCAGAGACCTAGCTAAGTTGTTAGGTATATTTTCTGGTCATGTAGAGAAACTGGGTTCAGATTTCAACACGCAGATTGTGGCTCCCACCATTCATAACTCCAATGCTAGAGGATACAGCATTCTTTTATGGGCACTAAGGTCACTACATAAAAATGATATGCACACATCCATGCCAGCAAAACATCTATACTACATATGTGTTAGGAACATGTATGTGTGTGTGTGTGTGTGTGTGTGTGTGTGTGTGTGTGTGTGTGTGTATGTGTGTAAAATCTATAAATGAAAAAGCAGATCATGAAATTGTAAGACAGCAAGGAGAGCATATGGGATGTTTTGGGGTTAGGAAAGGGAATTCAGAAAGAACATACTTTTATTATAATTTTAAAAAATTAAAAAAAAATATTTCAAAATGTCATGAAAGCAGATTTACATAATTTTTACAAAAAGCAATATATATCTACTTATGTGTGCAATACATGTATATAATACATATATATAAATAATATTATATAATATGATATAAATTTAAAAAATAGATACACTGGAATTTGCTTACATAATCTGTATACCTTTTGTTACTATGAAATGAAGAAATGAAATTTATTACTGTGAAATGTTAGTCAAGTGGCACAGAAACACTATGATCAGCTGTAATATTGTATGTCCCTGTAATGTACCATACTCCATGATATTGCTGTTACACTTAAGATAAAACCTCAATAAAATAGTAAGATTTTTCTGTGATTGCTTTTCTCTTAAAGTAATATATTTTGTCTCCATACATTCTCTTAAGGAAATTACTAGTTGTATGTCAGGTTAAAAATATGACATGCATTTTTTTCCTAAATACTCCATACTTTTAGATAGAATTCCTTTTTCTTCTTTAACCTTTCAAATTGAAGCAAGGAGTTGCTAGAGAATTCTCCAGTACAAAAAGGGGAAGGTCAAGGGAAAAACCATGGTCTCCGTATACTTACCCAGGCATTGTTCTTCCACTCAAAAATGAGAATGAAGCTAGTGTTGCTCACTTTAAAATATTCAAAATCTTACACATAGTTCAGTCAAACATTCCTGTCTAGAACTGATTTTAGAAGTACTCATTTTAGCAAAGTACCATTCTTGCATTTTAAGAAATCACCAGTCTTGTTCTCTTTTATCTAAACTGTTGGCATACTCCTGAGTACAAAGACTCTTAGAACACAGCCCTTAATTGGGCCAAAATGCCCAGATGGAATTTAGATAGGTAATGGTTTCCATAGAACTGGTAAGAATGGACCCAATTAAAATTTACCATTAGACACAGTCTGAAGGTCCAGACATTGTATCACCTAAGTCACCTGAAAGTACAGAGATGATAATAGAGATAATGAAACACTGCAAAATTATATGAAATAGGCATAGATTATGGAATCTACTCATAAACCAAAAATATATTCATAATCTTGTACTGATAGAGATCTTAATATTTTGATGTGAAATTCACATTATATTTTTTTACATAAATAATTTTATAGACTCAAATAGGTGAAACTTTGTAGATTGATACAGGTTTGAGGTTTTCATTGGTATGAATCTTTAAATATTGATATAAAATATAAAACAAATTTTGTAATAACAAAATATATATTAGTTCAATTATTATATAAGTATTATGCCTATGCAATTTATTTTAAAATACAAAAGTTAGTCCCAGTCCTTCTAGTAGGAGAATTTAATAGTCTTTTATTACATTTGATGTTAGGTCTGCATTACCTGTTGGTTCATTCATACAAACAATATCAAGTGAAATGTGGTCATGTTTGCCATTTGTAAATATTTATGTAACTTCTTAGCTAAAATGTATTTTAACTACATCATTAGCAGTATATCCTGTTGTATACTGTGGTGACTCAGATATGTTGAGCCCATGGGAAGTCACAATATTCAAAGGTATGGGCCTTGTTGAAATAGCTGTGGCATTGTTGGAGAAAGTATGTCACTGTGGGCATGGGTTTTGAGGTCCTATGCTGAAGCTCTGCCCAGTGTAGATGAAACCCTTTTCTTATCTGATGGTGGATGACAGACTACTTGCTGCCTTTGGATCAAAATATAGAATTCTTTGTTCCTCCAGCACAATGTCTGCCTGCATGCTGCCATGATGATAATATATTGAACCTCAGACACTGCAAACTATCCCCCAAATGAAATGCTTTCTTTTATAATAGTTGCCTTAGAGGTCCGGAGACATGGCTTCATGGTTAAAAGCACTGACTACTCTCCCAGAGGTCCTGAGTTCAACTCCCAGCAACCATATGTTGGCTTGCAACCATCTGCAATGGGATATCATGACGTCTTCTACTGTCTAAAGCTACAGTGTACTCATACACATAAAAAAAAATCCATAAAATGAAAAGCCGAACATCAGACTTAGTGTCCAGTCCCCAATAGAGAAGTTAGAGTAATGATTGAAGGAGATGAAGGGGTTTTGCAACTCCATAGGAAGAACAACAATATCAACCAACCAGAGCCCCCAAGGGTCCCAGGAACTAAACTATCAACCAAAGAGTAAACATGAGGGGGACCCATGGCTCCAGTTGGATATGTAGCAGAGGATGGCCTTTTTGGGCATCACTAGAAAGGGAGCCACTTGGTCCTGTGGAGGCTCGATGACCCAGGGTAGGGAATGCTAGAGTGCTAAAGCAAGAGTGGGTAGGTGGGTGGGTGGGTGAGCACCCTCATAAATGGAGGGGGAGTGATAAGCTACCAGATATTTTATTAGGACTACTACTACTACTACTACTACTACTACTACTACTACTACTACTACTACTACAACTACTACTGCCACTACTATTATTTCAAACAAAATTTTTATTTTGTAACCAAGGCTATCCTAGAACTATCTGTATATCCCAGGATGGTAATTATCTTACCTCAGCCTTCCAGGTATTATAATTATAAGTGCAAATCACAACACTAAACTTTTTTCTTCTTTCACCTAAGTAAGTTTGCTGTTGAGAATCCTGTCATCATGCATTGGCCATGTTTTTCTCCACACTAGTCATTTCACATGTTGTTCATGTTTATGGCAAAATGCCCTCTCCTTTTTCATTCATGCATAAGAGCTCTGATGCATTTCTTTGAGGCTCACCCCTCAGATGCCTCAGATGCCAGTTTCCTAAATATCACAGGAATGCTCAAAGCTCCAGTTACCTCTGTGTGAGCACCATGTACTGGCCAGTTAACCTTGTACAGTAAAATAGTTCATACTTTTCAGATGATTAGAAGGCTGTTCATTTAATCTTCTGAAAGTATGGTCAATGGACAGTTTGTCTGAAGAATTATAAGAAAGGTAATAGTTTTAAGTAAATGTAGTAAAGGCAAATAATCTATAATTCCTAAATAGGTGAGTCAAACTAAGGAAGTGGCACAAGCTGCAACCCAGACAACTGGAAGATTGATCCAATGGCAAAACCTTCCTATCAAAGTCTCCAAATTATTTAAATGAAATCTCCCTTCAAATGTAACAACTAAAAGTAGAAATGCCAACGGGATCCTCTGCTCACAAACAGCCATACAGAAAAGAGTTTCCAAGAGGTTATCATTAATACCCTAGACTGGTACCATAACTGTCATCTAAGAGTGTTGGCTACATCTTCAGTACCTGTTAGGCTAACTTGGAATACTCAACCATGTGGAACTGATTTGCAGCCAGGATTCTATATTGTAGGCAATATGGATGCTGACACCAAAGTTCCTTCAGGCTGCAGAGGCTAGAGAATGTGTGGCAAGGTAAAATTCCTCACAAGAGGCCCCTGATTGGTCATTGCATGTAACTAGAAAATGAATCCCAAGTTTCAGTGGGAACTTTATAATTTGGGTGATGACAGGATTCTGGAACATCTACCAGAGATGGTCAGTACAGAGATGGTCCAGTTTCAATAAGGATAACAGTGAGGGAGTGCCACAGGTAGAGCTGGGGAATTGCCAAAAGCTATTTAAGCCCACATGATACCATCATACGTCCCAAATATCAGATATGGAGCTGCAGCATTTGATGTTTCTTTAATGTTTTAGTTTTGTTTAGAACAATTTTCTTTTTATGCTATCAACTGCCATCCCTTTCACTTTTGCAGTGGGAATGCTTACACTGTGCCATTGTGCTTTTACAATTTGTAATTTATATTTTGATTTTACAAAGCATCATGGATCATGAGTCAACTTCAGTTTCAGATGAAATTTGAAGAGAAGACTCCTGAACAATTATGGTGCTGTTAAAACTTTATAAACCTTAAAAGATAAAGTAAATTTGGAATTGAGAAATGAAACTGAAAGTTTAGACACCAGGAGTGATATGATATTGTGTAAACATTATACATTTGTGTATCAAGTTGGCAAAGAATGAAACTATCATGGCTTACAGTAATTTTCAACTGCGTGTGATGTAAAATGGCATTAGAAAGAAACTTCTTGACATATTCATGATGGTCTTTCAAATACGAGTTAATGACATTGGAAGTGCATTTGAGTGTAAGGTTACAGTTCTGTTGAATATGGTCTTTAACTGAATAAAGAAGGGTGAGCAGAGGATCAGCATTGTCTTGGCATGTGTCTTCCTAATTTCAGGTTGAATGTGACCCTTACTACTAACAACATGCCTTCTATTCCATGCCATGTGCATGATACCTATGCTCAAATCATGAGCCTAGTAATACATATTTAGTTTAAGACCATCCTGGGGAAAGTATGAGACAATTTATCCATGACTTTTCTATGTATTTTCTGGGGAATGATCTGTCCTTCCTACAGAAAATGCCAATTATCTTAACACTAATTGTCTTAAGAGAAAAGTCAATAATAACAAAGGATATTAAGAAAGATTTTCCCTTTGGGGAGTATTAAGGTTGTAGCCAAAGGCCTTAAAAAGGTCTGTTAGAAACCAGTGGATTACACAGTGTTTCAGAGGAAATCTAAACATAATTTCAAACATGGTAGATTATTTTCTTATTTGTATTTGCTTTATTCTATATTAAGAAATGGATCAAGTTTAGCACCTATGTTTCAGTCTTATCAGAGGCCGAAGTTGTAACTACCAGTCATGATTACAGAGTTTGCATAAATTTGTGTGATCCTTCAAAATCTGAATGTTAATGTTTATGAAAATTTTTCCTTCTTAACTGGATCTGTTGGAAGTCCTTGCTGTAAATGTCTGATGACAAAACCATGTTCCAGGTATTTGAGAATTCTGAATTAATTTAACATTGTATCTATTTTCAATGAAGAATACATCAATACCTAAATGTAGTAACCAGTAATATACTTACAGATAAAGCTTGAATCAGCAGGATATCAGAATATGTTGGATCTTACTAAGAACGTGGTATGTTAAAGAGAAATATGAAAGCATAATTGGATGAAATATTTTGATATGCTGGTCTCTCAAGATTCCTGTACAAAGAAACCAAAAGGAAATCCTGACATGTCCATACTACACATGTGTTATGTGACTCAAAAACTTTCCTAATTTAGGTATTTTCTTTCTTGAAGACATAATTCTTATTTTAATTTCATGTGTATTTGTGGTTTTGTGTATTTATGTTTATATACACTGTACATGCCTGATACGTCTAAAAGCCAGAAATAGGTGTTAGAACCCTTGGAACTGGAATCACAGACAATTGCGGGCCACCATGTAGCTTTGGAAAATGAACTCATATTGTCTCCAAGAGTGTCAAGTGTTTCATTTTCTGAGTCACAGCTCCAGCCTTTCTTTTACTTTTTCCCCCTTTTGATTTTATAAAACATTTTTGAGGATATGAATTAATTAAAATATTTTTCAATTTTCTTACCTCACTTTAACCCCATATACCTGTGTTCTCTCTTTCAAATACAATGCCTCCTTTCTGTTGTTTTCTTGGTTTACTAAGATATTACATGCTTGTATATGTGTACATGTAAAGAGAATCTCTTATAAGCATCACCTGTCAATAAAAAAGCTTATGGCTAATGAGCTGAGACAGAAAATAAGGTGTGTTACACTGGAAGGAAGACAGAGGATTCTGAGAATTGGTGACAGAATAAAAAGAGATGCAAGAAAATTTGAGATAAATTCAAAGGAGATGCTGGTGGAGAACTTGAGGGGGAATCCAAGGAAAAAGGCTGGAACTGAGGGAGAGGTCAGTAACTAAGTGATAGACACAGAGTAATTTGAATGGGCTAGAGTTAGCCAGGGAATGAGCCAAAGATTATGGTCTAGGCATTTAATAATAAACAATTAGTCACAGAGTTGTCATCCTGGAAGCAGGAGATATAAGGAGAAAGAAATTTAATATATTTACACACACACAAACACGCAAATGTCATTCACTGGGGAAATCCATATCTCCCATTTCGAAGGAAACTCCAACTCTGATTTCTTTTATCAACGCATTGATATCTTTTATATTTTGAGATTTTATAAATTTAAGGTGATATATATGTTACACAAAAATCTATGCTTATTTTACCTTGTTTACATCCAGCTTTTCTATCTCCTGTGCCCAGTCTGGAGAGACTTCAATATCCATGCCAATGTCAGTGTCTGGACTGTAACTAGGTACACTGCAGTCAACATCCGAATACACTGTGCACAAGACCCTCCTCCAAGACTCAGCAGCTTGTTTTCTGAGGCTCGGGAGATGCCACTTTAACTATATCTGCTGCTGTCTGGGTAGGATCACCATGGAACATCTATTTTCAAATATACAGGCTTTTTTTCTGCAACTGTTATATACCTTGATCCATAACCTCACTGGGCATTTTTAAGGAATTCAGTACCTGCTACATAGTTCCAGGCCTCCACTTCTCTTCATGACACTTTTTTTTTAATTAGATGTTTTCTTTATTTACATTTTAAATGTTATCCCCTTTCCAAGTTTCCCCCCTGAAAATTCCCTATCCCCTCCCACCTACCCCTGCTCACCAACCCACCCACTCCTGCTTCCTGGCCCTGGCATTCTTCTTCACATGACCAAGGTCCTCTCTTCCCACTGATGAGTGACATGGACATCCTCTGCTACATATGCAGCTAGAGCCATGAATCCCATCATGTGTTTTCTTTGACTGGTTTAGGCCCAGGAAGCTCTGAACACACATGATATGCACTCACTGATAAGTGGATATTAGTCCAGAAGCTCAGAATACTCAAGATAAAATTTGCAAAACACATGAAACTCAAGAAGGAGGACCAAAGTGTGGATACTTCCATTTTTCTTTGAAGGGGAACAAAATACCCTTGAAAGGAGTTACAAGAGACAATGTTCAGAGCAGAGACAGAAAGAATGACCATCCATAGACTGCCCCACCTGGGGATTCATCCCATAAACAACCTCCAAAAGCAAACAATATTATGGGTACCAACGAGAGCTTGCTGACAGGAGCCTGATAATACTGTCTACTGGCTGGGCAGTGGTTGCTCATGCCTTTAATCCCAGCACTTGGCAGGCAGAGGCAGGCAGATTTCTGAGTTTGAGGCCAGCCTGGTTACAGCATAAGTTCCAGAACAGCCAGGACTACACAGAGAAACACTGTCTCCAAAAACCAAAAACATAAACAAAAATAAAACAAACAACCCCCCAAAACTAAAACAAACATACAAACAAACAAAACAAAAAAATCTGTCTACCGAGAGGCTCTGCCAGTGCCTGACAAATACAGAAGTGGATGCTCACAGCCATTCACTGGATGGAGCACAGGGTCCCCAATGAAGGAGCTAAAGAAAGTACTCAAGGAGCTGCTGGGGTTTGAAGCCCCATAGGAGGAACAACAACATGAACTAATCCATGACAGTTTTAATCTTGGAGCTTTATTGTAACTAAGGCTTTATCTTTATCAGTATTCTTTCCTGGTCTTTCATAATGTCAAGCCTCAGCAGCTGTGCTGATTTCTCATAAGGCAAAATCTCAGTACTATCCTTGACTATATTCATGCCTTAAAAAGTGGTATTTTGAGCCAGCCCCACAACACCCAGAGGCAGCTCCATTATCAGGTGTTCCAACATGTCCAGGATCAGAGGATCAAAGGTTAGAAGGACACAACATCTTTCCCAACACTGGGGGTAAATGGGACTGTTGGGACCCAAGCACACAGTAACTCCACCAGAGCAGTGGCACATGTTCCTTCCAGTCTGTCTGGGTCAGGCCCTGAGCAGACCTTGGGTTCTAACTCCACAGCCAGCTCCTCAACACCCAGAGGCAGCTCCACTCCCAGGTTCTCTAACACACCCAGAATCACAGGATCCCAGGATTCCAGGAGCTTGTTCACACCAAGATTCCAGGGCCCCAAAGGCAGCTTGACTCCCAGGAGCTCAGACATACCCAGGACCTCAGGATCACAGAATCACAGAATCCCAGAATAACAGAGACAGCTTGATTCTGAGGAGGGCTGACATAACCAGGATCACAGGAAGGACAGGTTCCAGTCAGACATAGCTAGGGCAGGTAGCACTAAAGATAACCAGATGGCAGGAGGCAAGCATAAGAACATAAGCAACAGAAAACAAGGTTACTTGGCCTCATAAGAACCCAATCCTCTCACCATAGCAAGCATACACCAGCACACCAGAAAACCAAGATTCAGATCTAAAATCACTTCTCATGATGATGATAGAGGACATTAAGAAGGACATAAATAACCCCCTTTAGGAAATACAGAAGGACACAAGTAAACAGCTAGAAGCCCTTAAAGAGGAAACACAAAATTCCTTAAATAGTTACAGGAAAAATATAATCAAACAGGGAATGGAAAGGAACAAAACCATCCAGTTTCTAATACTGGAACTAGAAACAATAAAGAAATCTTAAAGGGAGACAACCCTGAAATTAGAAAACTTAGGAAAGAGATCAGGAGTTATAGTTGCAAGTATCACCAACATAATACAAGAGACAAAAGAGAATCTCTGGTGCAGAAGATACCATAGAAAACATTGACACAACAGTGAAAGAAAATGCAAAAATCAAAAAGCTTCTAACCCAAAACCACCAGGGAATCCAGGACACAATGAGAAGACCAAACCTAAGGATAATAGGTATAGAAGAAAGTGAAAATTCCCAACTTAAAGGGCCAGTAAATATATTCAACAGAAATATAGAATATGTCCCCAAGCTAAAGAATGAGATGCCCATGAACATACAAGAACTCTACAGAACTCCAAATAGACTCGACCAGAAAAGACATCCCTCTAGTCACATAATAATCAAAACAACAAATGCACTGAACAAAGAAAGAATATTAAAAGCAGTAAGCAAACATTTCATGTAACGTATAAAAGCAGGCCTATCAGAATTACACCAGATCTCTCCCCAGAGATTATGAAAGCTATGAGATCCTAGGCAGATCTCATACAGACCTTAAGAGAACACTAATGCCAACACAGACTGCTATACTGAGAAAAACTCTCAATTACCGTAGATGGAGAAACCAAGATATTCCATGACAAAACCAGATTTACACAATATCTTTCCACAAATCCAGTGCTACAAAGGATAATAGATGGAAAACACCAACACAAGGAGTGAAACTATACTGTAGAAGAAGCAAGAAAGTAATCTTTCAACAAACCCACACAAAAATAATTCCACCTTTAACAAGAAAATTACAGGAAGTAACAATCACTTTTTCTTAATATTTCTTAATGTGAAAATTAATATTATCAACATATCTTAATCGATTGAAATTAAAAAATATGAGGAATTAGAAATTTGTTGTCTGTCATCCAGTGGTCTCTCTAATTTGGTAATGGGAGAAATGTGTCCAATATTGTACAACCTGTATACATTTTCTGCTTGTTTGTAGGTGACAGGGTCTTGCTGTGTGCCACATAATGGTCTTGAAATCATGCTTTTCCTATCTCAGCCTCTCTATTTGATGGATTGTTTATTTGATGCTTTTTATACTGTACTATCATTTTTATAAGAGATTACATATATCAAAATTATTTATACAGCCAAAAGAAATGTAGACAATTAATTTGGAGGTAGCTTGTAAGAGAACAGCAAAGAGTAAGACTGAAGGCTTTGCTTGATATTCATAATTATTGTATCAATTTTGAAGAAGAGGACTTTATAAGTTACTCTTATTCTGAGATGAATGCTTTTCCGAATCCTCACAGTCAATGCACCAGAATCTTACCCTCACCTAATGTCTGTGCCACCCTCCAAGCAGAACTATTCTTCATTGAAACAGTTGATGAATGACTTCACTGGATAGACCATCTTAATACACACACCATTAAATGAATGTAATCTGTTCCCTGCAGGCTGAGAATAATGACAATCACTAAAGTCAAATCGCTTTGACCATAGTGGGAAGTCTGTAACCAAAATCATGCCTACATTTATTCCTTGGAGCATCAAAACTATCAACTCTTAGCATATCTACTATGAAGGTAAAATCTTTTGGTTATATGAGGGACATTGAAGTACAGCTTTATTACAATGAACTCCAATTTCCAAATTTTTTTCTTATTTTGTGTTCATACCACAGTAAGAGCCAAGATTTTAAGTTCTACTAAAAACAAAACAAGCAAACAAACAAAAAGACTTTATCTATTTATATTCATTTTAAAATTAATAGTGATGTATTATTTTAAAACATCATACAGTTAGTATATTTGGAGTTATTTAAAATTTATATTGAGAAAATATATTTATTTTCAGTTTTGCTGTAGACAAGCATCTACATAAAATTGTTCAGTTGATTGTTTTTTATATCAACCAACTTTTATAATATTCATTTTATTGTTATAATATTTTATAAAGCTTATAGAATATGATAAAAATGAAAGGTATTGCAGGTTTTGAAAGGCGGTGGGGGTGTCTCCATGAGGTGATGGAGTACAAAAGGGAAAGAAGTTGATATTAGTCTATTTACTCAAAATATGTTTTTAAAAGTTAACAAATTTAGATAAATTGAAATTATGAAACTTTTCTCATCATAAAGCAATTAAACTTAAATTTAAAAAAAAAAACAACCTGGTATTACCTAGAGCAAATCATCTTTTCTCTCTTCTAGACCACAGTTTTTGCATGCTGACCCTGAAGGAATGTTTCACACAAATTTTGCCTTAGTGATGAAAGCTTCTTCTTAAACAGCCCAGCTGAACAGTTGCAACTGACAAAACAACATCTTTATAATTTAAAATATTGAATTCCCTAATAGAGTAATTAAGAGACTCTCATCTTTTCCTCAGAAACTTAATAAGCCAGGCCTCCAGGATCCACATTGCTGTCTGCATCACCATATATGCTTCCATAATCACTCACTAATCTCAGAACACTCAAAGGACTTTCCCAACCCAAAGTTTTAAACTATTTTTCTTCAACATTTCCAAAAAAAACCAAAACAATGTTCAATGAACATTAACCAATTTTTGTCTTAGAGTTTTCCTCATAGTGACAAAACACAATGAAGCCAAACAATTTGAGAAGGAAAGGGTTTATTTCAGTTTATAACACTCAGATCCCACTCCATCTCTAATAAGAGACCAGACAGGAACTCAGAGCAGGAACCTGGAGATAGGAATTGAAGCAGAGATCAGTGTGTGTGCTGCCTGTTGGTTTGCATTTTATGACTTGCGTAACATGTTTTTTACATTATTCAAGACCAAAGTGTATCTCCAAATAATCCTACCCCCACCCATTCTTTAAAGAAGGAAAATGCTGAGGAGATCCAATTGGGTAATCCTTTGGTCAGGGACAGGTCCAAGCACATGGAGTTGACCTGAATGATGGCAAGTCTCAATTCTCGAAGGGTCTGTTCAAATTCAGCCATCCAATTCTGTAACATATACTGAGAAAGACTTTTTGACAAATTAGCTGCCCTAGTAAATTTCTCATACTGAATGGAAGTAACGCACAATCCCGGAAACTTTGTACACATCCCAGCTGAGCTATTTGCCATAATACATCTAGTTGTTCCTGGACAAGATCTATGCGTTGATTAACCAGCATGAGACCTCCCTCTATCTTGACATTAGCTGAGGCCTGTTTATCCATGGCTGTGGTCACCGAGGCTGACAATGTGTTAATGGTGTCAGTCGTCTGGACCTGTCCAGACAGAGCCAAGGCCAAGGCAGTAAGGGAGGCAGAAAAGGCCACTGTAGCGACAATGCTAACAATAATGGCTGATATCCCAAAATCCCCCCCCCCTTTTTTTTTTTTCTGAACAAGGCCAAACCCAGTTCCTTGTTAGTAGTAAAAAAGCGGGGGAATACTTGAGCATTATACATCACCGGCATTGGGAGTGGAAATGTCAACATTATCCCCCAACGCTGCTCTCTCTTTGTTATTGTCGCCCGGGACATCAATAAGACGAGGGACATCAGTATTCCCTTGGTCAGTCTGGATTTTTCGGGTGAATCTTTCTGGTATCCAAAATGGGTTGTCTTCATTCTGTGGAAAAACACAAACAGCTCCCCTGGATCTTATCAAAATAAGATCCAGTCCTTTCCATTTGTTACATAAAACATCTTTCCATTTAACCATCTCATTGGGCATATCTGGCTCTGAACAATGACATTCAGCCGCAGTATGGCCATGAGCATCAAGATTTAAAAAATTGAGTGTAAAGAGTGCCATAGACACAGACACTCTTGGTACTCGGGGTAGAGCCTCCTCGACTCCCTCTTTCTGTTTTATTAGATAGGATTTGAGGGTGCGATGCGCACGCTCAATAATACCCTGTCCTTGAGGGTTGTATGGAAGTCCAGTCAGGTGGGTCACGTCCATCTGACGGCAGAACTGCTGGAATTTTTGAGATGTATAAGCTGGTCCATTATCAGTCTTAAGGAGTTTGGGTTTCCCCCAGGCAATCCATGCCTCAAGGCAATGTTGAATCACATGTGAGGCTTTTTCTCCGGTTAAAGGAGAGGCAAACATGATGCCAGAACATGTGTCAATGGACACATGGAGATATTGAAGTTTTACAAAGGAAGAAACATGTGTAACATCCATTTGCCAGACCTGTAGAGGTCGAATACCGTGTGGGTTAATTCCCACATGAGGAACTGGCAAGAACATTGAGTAACAATGTCACAGGCTTTTTTTCTGGTCAAGGAGAAACGACTGCGTAATGTTTCAGCCGTCACATGAAAATTGTTATGAAAATTTCTTGCAGCCTCTACCGGGGATGATAGGGCAGCAGCCACCACTTTAGTGGCCTTATCTGCCAAATCATTTCCCAGCGCCATGGGGCCAGGTAGGCCTGAATGGGCTCTAACATGAGTAATATAAACAGGAAATCTTCTATATAACAAAACTAATTGTATCTGCTGAAAAATATTGGCAACTTTACTGGAAGGCTTAATCACTCCAGCCACTTCTAAAAGATTTACTGCATTAACCGCATAACAGGAATCTGACACAATATTAAGGGTTTCTAAAAAAGGTTTTTAAAACTTCCAAAACCACTAAACATTCTACCACTTGAGGTGAATT
The DNA here is from genome assembly GCF_000001635.26 of Mus musculus. Lineage (NCBI taxonomy): Eukaryota > Metazoa > Chordata > Mammalia > Rodentia > Muridae > Mus > Mus musculus. The sequence goes on along the minus strand of NC_000073.6, from coordinate 86,675,995 downwards.
TTCATTATACTGTTTGGATACCACTTTACCATTAGCCACATAGGCACCTATGCCAGTTTTTGATCCATCAGTTTATACCACAATCCCATTTTTAAGTGGGTTTCTTACTGTTATTTGTGGAAACACAACAGATTGATTTTGGGCAAACTGTAAAATTGGATGTTTTGGATAATGGTTATCTATTTGTCCTGAAAAGGAGGTAACTAAAACTGCCCAATCATTAGATGAGGCTGCCAAGGTTTGAACCTGTGCAGCGGTATAAGGTACAATTAAAAGATAGGGACTTCGTCCAAAATGGGTGATTGCTGCTTTTAGGCCTTTAAGGGCAAGCTGTGCAATTGCATCAGGATACCAATCTATTATTTTAGCTGGGGATACATTTGGATGGATCCACAACAATGGCCCATTCTGCCACAAAACTGCGGTTGGCAATTGTGCTGTCTTAAAGACACACAAACTAAAAGGCTGCGAATCCTCAATATGTTGTAATTGTGCATTCTGTAAGTCATTTTCCACCTTTTGTAAGGCCTGGTTAGCAGCTAGAGTAAGAGCCCTAGGGGAGGAGATATGAGAATCTCCTTCTAAAATATCAAACAAAGGCCTTAACTCAGCGGAAGGAATCTTCAAAAAAGGTCTGAGCCAATTAATATCTCCCAACAGCTTCTGAAAATCATTTAAGGTATGGAGGTGATCTCTTCTTATCTCTACCTTTTGGGGCAGAATCTTATCTGTGGACACCACAGAGCCCAAGAATTGTCCTGTATCAGAAATTTGGACCTTTTCTGTGGCTATCTGTAAACCCCACTGACTTAAAGTTTTAAGTAGAAAAGGATATGCCTTTTGTAGCATGGTAAGGTTTTTATGGCACAAGAGGATGTCATCTGTGTAATGGAGCAAAATTAAAAAGGTGAATTGTTCCCTCACTGGCAAAAGAGCTTCTTGCACATAAAGTTGGCACATTGTAGGACTATTGGACATTCCCTGTGGTAAGACCTTCCATTGATACCTCTTATCAGGTTCCATGTGATTAATAGAGGGGATGGTAAAAGCAAATCTGGGCCTATCCTTTGGACACAAAGGTATAGAAAAGAAATAATCTTTAATACCTACAATAATTAAATTCCAGCCACGTGGTAAGGAGGAAAGTACAGGGAGACCCCTCTGTATTGGGACAAATAAGTTCATTTGCTCATTAATGGCTCTGAGGTCATTGAGCTGTCTCCACTTTCCTGACTTTTTCTTAATTACAAAAATTGGAGTATTCCAAGGTGAGGTAGATGGTTCAATATGGCCTAGTTTCAATTGTTCCTCTACCAGTTGAATCACAGCTTCCAGTTTTTCAGAGGATAGGGGCCACTGAGGAACCCATACTGGATCCTCTGTTTTCCATGGTATGGATCGTGCTGCCCCAATGGCCCCTAGAGAAAACCCAGACCCTGTCTGTCTTGGTTTCCATTAGGTGAGATAGGCTCTATCCTTCCTTGCTCTTGATGTCCTAACCCTTTTCCTTCTTTATAACCCATCTTTGCCATGATATTTTTGCTTTAGCTGAATACCCTCTCGATGGGGCATTCTCATTGGACAAAATACGGCCCAAATGCTGCATAATATCCCTTCCCCAGAGGTTAACCGGGAGTGGGAGCACATAAGGTATGAATTTCCCTTGCTGCCCTTCAGAGGATTCCCATGTCAAGGCAACGGAGCTTATAGTGGGACATTGATATCCTAGGCCCTGTAATGAATGAGATGACTCTGTGGTGGGCCATGCTTTGGGCCACCAATGTGTAGAGATTATGCTTTTATCTGCTCCGGTATCAAGGATGCCTTCAAACTCTTTTCCGTTGATCTTAAGGTGGAGCTTAGGTCTATCATTCAAAGATACAACCAAATAGGCAGAATCATTTCCGGAGGAGCCCATTTTCTTTATCTCAGGTCCTGCAGATTTCTCCCTGGTATTATCAGGGAGGAGCAGCAGTTGAGCTATCCTATCTCCTTTGCTAATAGAAAAAACACCCTTAGGGCTTGAGCACAGGACCTGTATTTCAGGGGAATGTTGACAATCCATAACTCCAGGGTGGACTACTAAGCCCTGCAAGGTGAGTGAACCCTGGCCGAGAATAAGGCCCATGGTTCCAGGGGGCAAGGATGGTATAGGCTCCACCGGCACCGGCTGAATACTCATTTGAGGCATTAGTAGGAAGTTGGAGGCAGCACGCAGGTCCACCCTTGTGGGTCTTCCTGGGTCGCCTCTCTGACTGCTTCCTGGGTCCTGACAAACTGGTTCCCATATCTTTGAGGGCCCTGGGACCGAGGGCCCGATGGCCCGTTTTTTGACACATCAGCTGATTGGTTATCAGGCAGGGGAAGGTGTCTGCCCTTTATATCCCTCACAGAGCGACACTGGTCGGCTCTATGATAACCCTTGCCACACTTAGAGCAAAGAGTGAGGGTCCCCCCCTTTTTATCTGGAGCTCTGCAATCTTTCTTAAGATGCCCAGGCTTCCCGCAGTTAAAACATGTCCTCCGATCATTTCTGCCCATGGAGCGTTTTTGGGATTGGAGGATGGCGGCCGCTAAGCCTGCATTGGTGACAGGTCCCCCGAGCTCCCGACAAACCCTGAGCCAGTCTTGTAAGCCTTTTTTCTTTCTTGGGGCTATGGCTGCTCTGCACTCCTATGTGGCTTGCTCATAAATGAGCTGTTCTACCAGAGGTGCGGCTTGCTCCAAATCTCCAAAAATATGCCCTGCTGCCTCTGTCATTCTGGCCACAAAATCTGAGAAGGACTCCTGGGGTCCCTGTATGATCTTTGTTAGTTGTCCAGTGGCTTTGCCTGTTTGGGAGAGCGCCTTCCAGGCCTTAATAGCCGTGGAGGGAATTTGGACATAAGCTCCCCAGTCATAATTTGTTTGATCAACGGTATAAGCTCCCTGACCCATTAACAGGTCAAAAGTCCAATCTCTCTGCTCTGGAGTCAAAGCAGCAGCGTTTGCTCGGGCCTGCACTTGTGCAGCCTCTTACCATAGAGCTCTCCATTCCATATATTTGCCCATACTGGGGAGAGCGGCTTTTGCAATCATTTGCCAGTCGGCAGGAGTTAGTGCCCTGCCGGCAAGCCTGTCTAACTGCACCAAGGTAAAATTAGCATTGGTTCCATATTTACGGACTGACTCAGCAAGCTCTTTAATCTGCATATACTCTACCTGAGCATGAACACGCCCACCCTCGTCTCCTTCAAAGACTGGAAATGCCTGTTGCATTTTCCTTTGTTCCTCTCTGGGAATGAACGAGTCTGAGCATTGCCTCTCTGTGCAGGGCTGATGCATTACAAAGGGCAGGGGCTCCGCATAGGGCGGAGGTGCACTATGACCTTGAAGCCGACTGCCCGGAGGCCAAGCAGCACGCTGGCCTTTGCCAGCTGCTTTTGGCTTTTTCCTTGACCCATTAGCTCGCATTTTATCTGGCTGGCACTTTTCTTTCTCATAACGAGCTGCTTCCTCCTCCAAGTCTGTTTCTTCAGAGGAGCTAAAGTTTTCATCTGATTCAGAGCTACTAAGAGGTAGCTCCTTAAACTCATCTAGTGAGGGGTATAGGCTCCTTCTCCTAGAAACCTCTGCTGATTGATCTTTTTTCTTTTGTTCTTTCTCCTCTTTCCTTCCAATCTCTCCCCAGGTATTCTTCCCTGACCTTAACTTTTCCTCGGGTTCAAGACCCGTGGAAAGGCCTGTATACTTATTTGGTGCACCATGTTTCCTCTTTGCTCCTACTCTCTCTCCCCGCTTTACTTCTGATAGACTGTCTTGAATTTCGTCCAGAATTCTCCGCCCTGCCTTAACCACTTGATAACATGTGAAAAGGAACAAAAAGGCTCCTAACACTAGAGAAAGTTCAAGGCCAGACATACCTCGTAAAGCTGTAACATGACCCACAGTTCTGATTCCACCTCCCGAACGAGGGATCTTCCTTGCGCCGGTGTGATGGTATAAAGTTCCCGGGCTTCTTGGCGCCACTTATCCCGAGCTTTTGTCCCTGCCGGCAAGAACAGGCTCAGGACAACCGGAATCTTCTGTGGCAAAAGCTTTATTGCTTACTTCTTCAGAAGCAAGCTCAAAAAGGCAAAACCCGTCCCTTTTAAGGAGAATTATCCTCCGCCTAGGACATGTCGCTCCCTGATTGGCTGCAGCCCATCGGCCGAGTTGTCGTCACAGGGAAGGCAGAGCACATGGAGTGGAGAACTACCCCGGCACATGCGCAGATTATTAGTTTACTACTTAGAACACAGGATGTCAGTGCCATCTTGTAATGGCGAATGTGAGGGCGGCTCCCCACAAGCCAGTACACTAAGGAACAAAACACCCATCTGTCCTGGGTGGTTTTGTGTGTCAACTTGACACAGGCTGGAGTTATCACAGAGAAAGGAGCTTCATGTGAGGAAATGCCTCTGTGAGATCCAGATGTAAGGCATTTTCTCAATTAGTGATCAAGGGCAGAGGGCCCACTGTGGGTGGCGCTATCCTTGAGCTGGTAGTCTTGTGTTCTGTAAGAGAGCAAGCTGAGCAAGTCAGGGGAAGCCAGCCTGTAAGTAACATCCCTCCATGGCCTCTGCATCAACTCCTTCTTCCTGACCTGCTTGAGTTCTAGTCTTGACTTCCTTTGATGATGAACAGCAGTGTGGAAGTAACATAAGAGCACACCTGAAAGCTTTACAATAAAACGAAGTAATCACACACAAAATGATTATATGGCAAGAAATAATCAAACTAAGGGCTGAAATCAGAAAAAAAAAAAGAAAAGAAAAGAAAAAGTACTATGAATCAGAAAACAGTCTTTCTTTCTTCTATGTTTGGGTGGAGGAGAAATTGATGAGAATGGTAAACTTTTATTCAAATTAAGTAAAGGCAGAGATAAAATCCAATGTTAGCAAACCATGAATGCCTGCATGCTGTGATGCTTTCATGATGAAAATAATTAGCTGAGTTTCTGAAACTATAAGCAATCACCAATTAAATGTTTTACTTTAAATAAGATTTCCTGTGGTTACGGTATCTCTTCCTAGGAAGGAAATACTGAGTAAGACAACTTTTATTTAAGACATTAATATGAGAAAATGAAGAAGGTATCAGAAGATTGAAAGATCTTCCATGCTTATGGATTGATAGGATTAATATAGTAACAATAACCATGCTACCAAAAGCAATCTACAAACTCAACAAATTCCCATCAAAATGTCAACAAAACTCTTCACAGAGTTTGAAAGAACAATTCTCAGCTTAATATAGAAACACAGATTAAAACAACATAAAATCATACAGGATAACTAAAATAACCATGATTAATAAAAGAGGTGCTAAAAGTATCGCCAATGATGACCTCAAAATGAACTACAGAAATATAGAAAAATAAACGTAAGCATTAAACAAAATAAAATATAAAAAATATAAAAAAATAAACGTAAGCATTAAATAAACACATTAATCAATCAAGTTGACAATCCAGGCATAGGTCCATACACCTACTAACACCTGGGTTGTGATAAAGAAGCCATAAATATGCAGTGGAAAGAAGACACCATCTTCCACAAATTGTACTGGGCCTGTATCTGGATAGCTACTTGTAGAAGAGAAATATAAATAGACCCATATGTCCTTGAATAAGACAAAACTACTAATGTGTGAAAGATCTACACATAAACGTGGATATATTGGAACTTTATAGAGAGAAAGTGAGGAATAACCTTGAATTCACTGGCAAAGTGACCAAGCCACCTCAGTCAGTCACAGGGTCTCAGGAGAGTGAGTAAGGATTAAAGAGAGTAAAGACAATTAGGCAATATTATATCACAACACTAGCCAGTACTGAAGAGGGTTTATTTTTTCCCAGAATGCTTTTATACAATTTTGGGTAGTTGCTAAGAAGAAGATCATTTCTTAGATCAAAGACAACATAATCAAAGAGGCAATAAATACAGTCCCATTGTCACTCTTTCTAAGGACTGACCAGGATGAACAATTTAAAAGGAATACCATACATTCTTTATCTGTATTTTCTTGAGCCTTGCATTAGCCCAAATGTAAATATTCTTATCAGAGCCTGTACCCTTATCCTCCCTCCTAGCCCAGTGTAAATATACTTACCAATATCCTAGAAGCAGCATCAAGGGCTATCCACAGCAAAGGAAAATGCTTTTCTTTAATTGGATAGTTCATCTATTTAAATTCCAAATGTTATCCAGATTCCCTGTACTTCCTCCACAAGTCCCCTACTTCTTACCCTCCCCCTGCTTCTATGAGGGTGCTATATCACCTACACACCCACTCCCTTGTCCCCACCCTGGCATTCCCCTACACTGGGCATAGAGCCTACAAAAGACCAAGGGTTTCTCCTCCGATTGATGCCAGATAAGGCCTTCCTCTGCTACATATACAGCTGGAGGCATGGTTCCCTCCATGTGTACTCTTTGAATGGTAGTTTAGTCCCTGTGAGCTTTGAGGAATCTGGTTGTTTGATACTGTTTTTCCTATGGGGTTGCAAACCCCTTCAGCTTTATCAATCTTTTCCCTAGCACTTTCACTGGGATCCCTATACTCAGTCCAATGGTTGTCTGCAAGCATCAGCATCAGTATTTGTCAGGCTCAGAACACCATTGGGACACAGATCTAAGATAAACAATTAAATGGTCCCTCATGAAAATTAGAAGGTTCTATTGTTATTCCTAACTTTCAGCTTCCAAACAACCACGAAAGAGTCAATATCTACGTAAAACTCATAAGGTTCTTCATTATGACCTCTAGAGGAAGATCTCCTACCATCTCCTTCACAGTGAATCAGAGTGAGAGCCCCTGGTCTAGGGGTTCAGTGTTTTATTGTAGTTACATCAAACTTGGGGAATTTCCATACAGATCAGCAAGTTAATATTTTAAAAACTGCATTTCTGCTATAATCTGCAGGATTTGTACCAAGGGTAGAACCACCTGACAAGTAGGATGATCAGGCTGTCTATTCTCTGCAGGATGTCTTAGGTTATCTCTATGTTCCGTGGTCCTGCTATTGAGCTTTACTGGTTGTGGATAAGGAGGGTGCATTGTCATAGTGTGTTTGCTCAGGTGGACTTTGTGATTTTTTTTCTTCTGGCATTCGAGTTTAGCCCCTGCACTCAAAAGAATAAAAAAAAATGTAATTATTTTTTAAAAGCAGAGGTGGTTGTGTTTTATACTATGTCATTATTCATTCAAACAAACTGGACGCCTATGGAATGGAAAAAAAGATTTCTCACAACTCCATATCCCATAGAGGACTAATATTCAAAATATTTTTAAAACTCAAGAAACTACATATTAAGAAAACAAAGAATCCACTTAAATGTATACAATTCTAACCAAGAATTTTCAAGTGAGGAAACTAAAATGGCTGAGAAACTTTTTAAAGAAATGTCTAACACAATTAGTTATTAGAGAATTAAAAGTCAAATCTATTACTCATGGCTGTGAAAATGTACAGACATTACAAAAATCAATGTGATAGTGAAAGACCCACAGAGTGAGGGGTCCTGCATGTTCTGACTCAGGAGAGGCAACACCCCAAATCACTCAGGAGAAATGGTCTTGATGCAAACTGCAAGAGGTTTATTCAGGAAAGACCAGTGAACTAGGGACGACTCGTATCCCACGCAGGGGTAGAGGAGTTGTCAATGAGCTCAAGGGGTAATATAGACACACAAACCACAGACACCTGACATTGGGCTATAGAAAGGCAAAAACCGCAAACACCAGGCATTCTGGAACAATGGGGTTATTTTGGACACAGGTCTATGGCCTTAAATAATTGATTCTTCCCCAGTTCTTCTAGTTACTAGTTTTAAACTTAGAACTACACTTCAGTCTCTTCTGCAAGGTTCTGCAGGGATTTGCTGTTGTCTCAGCACCAACAGCAGGACTGCACTAATCCTTTCTCTTACAAAGGTCACTGACCTATTAAGAATCAACGGGCCAAACGTTAGCAAAAAGGTCCTATCAAAGTGGAAATGAGGGTGGTTATTAAAAAGGCCTTCTGCCACCACGCTCCAGGGGTTCCGTTTTTGAAGGAGTCATGGGCTGATATGGGTTGTCACTCTTTCTCTGAATTGCGCCGGTGGCATAGACGCAGCTTAAGAGGATCAGCAGTCTTTTCCAATTTCCAATCATATTGGGGTGGCTCAGGAGCTCTCTTTACATGGGAGGCGTGGATCCAAGTGGAGATGCCTTCTACTTTAAAAGCGGTGTTTTCGCCTTTCCAGGTCTCCCCTTTGGAAACCCTCTATCCCATCCCCACTCATCAAAGAAGACCTCAGAAGATGGAGAGATCTCACTTCTTCATGGATTTGCAGGATTAATATAGTAAAAACGGCCACTTTGCCAAAACCAGTCTACAGATTAAATGCAATTCTCATCAAAATTCTCAAATTCATTTGGAATAACAAAAACTTCAGGAATGTGAAACTATTCTCAACAATAAAAGAACTTCTAGGGGAATATTTAGTATTTTGTATTCTGAAATTATAATGAAAGTAATTTAATAAAATCTCTGGGTTCTGCTATAGTCATTTTATAATTTTGTGAATGTTATTCATACTGGATACATGAGCATATATAAGTTTTGCTGAAAATGTAGTAAGGAAAACTACTAAGCCCTTAGGCAAAGATTAATTGCTATTTCTAAACATGAGATCATCAAATCTAAAGCTGTAGTTATTTGTCAATTAAGAACTGAGCACACTGATAATCAATGGATCAAAAATTCCAAAATTTTCTTCTCATGAACTTTGCCCTACAGATTCTATACCCAAATATACATAGAGCACAGCACTTTACCCTTGTGATTTCGATAGTTTTTTAAAATTGATTTTATATCCATAATCTTTTATTTTGTAGCATCTCGAAAGCACTATCAAAACTATGTAATTTAATCCATTTTTATTTATAGCCTCCCATTTTATTTACCTAGATAAGTAAAATGCATTGGCGACTTATTTGTGACGATGTACTGGGAAATTTTTCATTTTTTCTTGTTTTATGATTTTAAAGCTTCATAAATATTCATAAAACTGCAGAATGTAAACATATGAAAAAAAGAAAATATAATTTTTTTACACAATAAGATATTAGTCAACTGTTAAAAATGATTCCTAACGATGGGAGTGGGGGTATCCCTGATTCTTTTGTCTGCTTGTGGTATCTTTTTCCTCCTTTTAGGTTTCTTTGTCGAGCCATCATATGAGGTTATATGCATCATATTATTGTATCATATTATGGCAACTACAATTAATTTCACTGAGAGAGTTGATCTTTTTTGAAGCGAAATGAAATAAAGGTTGGTCTGGGGGAGGGGGTATATAGTGAAAATTAGGAATAAGGAAAGGATGCAGTTGAAATGTATTGTATAAAAGAAGAATAAAGATATAAAATTTTAAAGTGAAATAATGAAATGAAACAGGTAATTTCACAGAACTAGAAAAATATCATCCTGATTGGAGTAATCCAGAACCAGAAAGACTAATCTTTTATAGATTCACTTATATAGGTAAGGGAGTAGGTGGGGACAGGCAAAGAATATTTAAAAAATGAAATGAACAAACAGTGAATGGTGGATTGAGGGATTGGCGTGGGAGGATTAAGTGACTTGATAGAGAAAAAAATGAAAAGAGAGGGATTATGGGAAGACAGACCTAAAAATGAGGACCTTTGGAAGAGTATTACGGAAATCTAATTCAATAGACTATTCTTAAAATATATATACACAAAGAGACAATGTAAAGGAATTCACCAAATAGTGGGGGAGACAGAATCTCAACTGGCCACCTATTGTCATCTAATCATGTTCCCAGTGCAGTCATTGGGTTATGTGAAAGTGAATCTTTGGCCAAAGGGTTCCCATGAAAACCCCTAAAACCATCAAGGTCATTGCAAAGACAATAAGTTGCTCCCCCAAAACTGACAGCAAGGCTTTATTGTTGAAGAAAAACACATAGTGTATCTCATTGAACACAGAAATGTTAAGCTGGTACTTGCAAAGTGTCATAAGTCTAACATTGTAGTGTATTTGTTACAGAAAAGTACCTTCTATGTTAGCAAAGCAGAAATGTGAACAACAATGTAGTCACAAATTTTTTTATATAAAATGGTGTCCCAGCTGCAATATTTGCTAGGGTTATAGCTACACAAAATTTGTGAGAGTAACTAACCAATGCCTGATTTTACTTAAGGCTAGCTCCATGAGATAGACCGCCCCCCCCTTATTCGCCATTGCCTGACCAACCAAAAGAACCTGCAACTAGATAGCTTCAGGACCTAGGATAAAACCATATTACTGCTCTATTTTTTAATTAAATTAAAATTTTAAAACTTAACAATAAAATAACTTTATGAAAATTTGTTATACTTATAGATCTGTGTCTTGCTTAGTCATCATCAGAAACTTCTTACTGGAACATATGGGAGCAAATACAGAACCCCACAGCCCAATGATATGCAAAAAGTGAGAGACCATGGAACTATCAGCTTAAACAGCATATCTCCTGTCAAATCCTTTCCTCTGGATTCAGGGAGTCCTACGTAATAGGAAGAAAAAATAGTACAAGAGCTATAGGTTATAGAAAGCAGGAATAGAATGACCTCTTCTATATCAACATGATCTATGCACATATGAATTCACAGAAAGTGAGTTACCATGCATGGTTCTATATATTTCTCAACATTAAGTGTACTATAGCCAAAATGAGAAGTGGACACAAGCATCTATTTCTAATTTAGAAAAAATCTCTAATCGATAATCACTTTCAAGTATAAGAGTAATTTCCTCCAAGGCAGTCTGGTTGAGCAAACAAATTACTCTAAAAGATGCATGCTAATCAGTAGATGGCAAGCCAAAAACAAACTTACAGATATCCTTAAAGATACATTACCTCAATTTCTTTTCAGAGTTTTCTATTGTTTTATAATATATATCTGTTAAATCCATTTGCTTCATAACTTCTGTTAGTTTCACTGTGTCTCTGTTTAGTTTCTGTTTTCATGCTCTGCCCATTGGTGAGAGTGGGTTGTTTAAGTTCCACACTATTACTGTGTGCACTTAAATGTGTGCTTTGAGCTTTAACCACATTTCTTTTATGAATGTGGGTGCCCTAGCATGTGTGTGTATGTGTGTGTTTCTCAATCTATCTATTTCATGTGTATATGTATTACTGCTTTCATTTTAGTGATTTGATGAGCTTCAGTGTTTGAGCAAGTAGGATTTATTCTATTCCTGCTGTGTGTGTCTGTGTGCCTCTGTTTTGCATAAATATTTCCTTTTATTTTGTCGTTTCTCTTCCTCTTGAAAACTCTGACAAGTACTCATTCTTTTTATATTGAAATATGAAAGTAATTCTTAATACTACTTTCTTCACAGCCTCCTTTATCTGTCTGTTTCTAAGACTATAGATGATAGGATTTAAGAATGGTGGAACAATGGTATAGAACACAGAAAGTGTCATCTCCTGAACTACTTCCAATGTTACTACTGGAGGTCTTAGATACACATAGGCAGCAGAACTAAGAAACACAGAAACCACAATAATGTGAGGGACACAAGTGGAAAAGGCTTTTCCTCTCTCTCCTTTGACAGGAACCTTCAACACAGCTGATAATATGCGAGCATATGATATAGCAATGAAGGTAAAGCAGCTACCACTGAGACCAATGGCAGTCAGAAGAAGTAAGAGTTTGTTGTTAAAGGTGTCAGAGCAAGAAAGCCTCAGCAAAGAGGGGATGTCACAGAAGAAATGCGGAATTACTTTAGAGTGACAAAAGGACAGCTGGAAAGTTTTGGAAGTATGGACACTTGCAAGGATAAGAGAGGTAAGTAGGGAAGCCAGTGTCATCTGAATGCAGTATTGATGGTTCATAATCATAGGGTAGAGGAGAGGCTTGCATATGGCCACATAGCGGTCCTGGGCCATGATGGTAAGAAACTGAATCTCTACAGCTGCACAAAATAAGACCAAAAAGACCTGTGCTACACATCCAGCCACAGAAATGTTCCTGTGGTCAGTGAGAGAGTTGATACAAGCATTGGGCACAGTGACAGAAATGTAGCACATGTCTAAGATGGACAGATTCCTGAGGAAGAAGTACATGGGTGTGTTCAGTGTCTGGTCAACTGTAGTAGCAATGATGATGGTAAGGTTCCCTAACAGGCTTCCCATGTACACCAGCAGGAACAGCACGCTGAGTAGGATCCTGAGTTCCCAAGTCTCAGCAAAATCTTCCAGCATGAACTCGGTAACCAAGGTGGAATTGGTAACTAGGGTGGAGTTGGCCATAGTCTCAAAGTACAAGTTTACCTGAAAGAAAAAAGCAGTAACTGAGAATAACTTAAATTGTTTGATAGATCATGAGAATTTCTCTTGAAATGGTTTATATTTGTTCTCTAAAACTGGCCTTTATGTGTGAAAAATCAAGTATATTTTTCTTGGTTTGCAAATGATTTTATCATTCTTAGTTTTAATACGTGGCTGTATGTCAAATTGTATGATATGATAAGCACTTAGAATTAATTTTCATAATAATAGCTGTCACATGAATAGTATTATCTTAATAAATATTATGTTGTTTAATATAAAGTCATGTAATATGGCAAGTTCCTTTTCTACATAATATATCTGCATCAATTAGGAACACCCAGAAGCATCTAACATGTGGAATATATTTCTAAAACTGTTTATATATACCAGCCCTTTTAGTTGGGAGTCGTCAATCTCATCTATACCTATTATTCTTAGGTTGGGCCTTTTCATTGTGTCCTGGATTTCTTGAATGTTTTGAGTTAGGACCTTTTGCTTTTCATATTTTCTTTGACTCTTGTGTCAATGTCTTTACTTCTGTCTCTTGTATTCTGTTGGTGATGCTTGCATCTGTGACTCCTGATCTCTTTCTTAAGTTTTCTATCTCCCTTTCTGTTTTCTTTAACATTTCTATTTCCATTTTTCAATCCTGGATGGTCTTGTTCAATTACTTCACCTTTTTGATTGCGTTTTTCTGTATGTCTTTAAGTGATTTGTTTCCTCTTTAAGCTCTAGCATTCCTGGGCATTTACCAAAAGATGCCCCAAAATATAACAGACTTACATGCTCCACTATGTTCATAGCAGTCTTATGTATAATAGCCAGAAGATAGAAACAACCTAGATGTCCCTCCACAGAGGAATGGGTACAGAAAATGTGGTACATTTACATAATGATGAACTATTCAGCTATTAATAACAATGACATCATGAAATTCTTAGGCAAATGGATGCATCTGGAGGATGTCATCCTGAGTGAGGTAACCCAGTCACAAATGAACACACATGGTATGTACTCACTGACAAGTGTATATTAGCCATAAATTAATAAATAAATAAATAAATACTTGGCATCCAACAATATAACTCACAGATCATTTGAAAAACAAGAAGAAGGAAGACCATATCACACTATGGATGCTACAGGCCTACTCAGAAGGGGAAAGAAAATAATCTCAAGAGGTAGTGGGAGAGAGGGATCTTGGAGGAAAAGAGGCGGCAGAGGGAAAAGGGAGCAGTTCAGATTTGGGTGGAGATGAGGGAGAAGTATAGAGTATCAGGAATTTGAATGGAGTTGTGTAGAGGCAGGTAAGGGAGAACTGTAGAGAGCCACTATTAAGTCTCAGATGCCACAGATCAAAGAGGTTCCCAGGACCCAAGAAAGGATATTAGCTGATGTACTGGCTAGTTTTGTGTCAACTTGACACAGCTGGAGTTATCACAGAGAAAGGAGCATCAGTTGGGGAAATGCCTCCATGAGATCCAACTGCAAGGCATTTTCTCAATTAGCAATCAAGTGGGGTGGGGAGGGTCCCTTGTGGGTGGTACCATCTCTGGGCTGGTAGTCTTGGGTTCTATAAGAAAGCAAGCTGAGCAAGCCAGTGGAAGCAAGCCAGTAAAAACACCCCTCCATGGCCACTGCATCAGCTCCTGCTTCCTGATCTGTTTGAGTTCCAGTCCTGACTTCCTTTGGTGATGAACAGCAATGTGGGAGAGTAAGCTGAATAAACCCTTTCCTCCCCAAGTGCTTCTTGGTCATGATGTATGTGCAGGAATAAAAACCCTGATTAAGACAGCTGAAATATCCAACAAATTGGAAAGTAAACTTTAGAGACCATATCCGGTGGATAGGCATGGCTTCCAGTTGAGGCATGGTGCTACCCTCTCACCTCAAAAATAATAATGCAGAGTTCCTCCTATGAAAGAAAATGCAGGAACAAAGAGTAGAACAGAATCTGGAGGAAAGGCCAAGCAGAGATTGCCCTACCTACAGATCCATCCCCTCTGCAGACACCATTCTAGACACTATTGCTGATGACAAGAAGAGTTTGCTGACAGGAGTCTGGTATAACCGTCCCCTGAGAGACTCTGCCAGTGACTGAACAATATAGTTGTGATGAGGATGCTCACAGACAACCATCTGACTGAGCATTGGGACCTCAGTGGTGGAATTATCAAGGACTGTAAGAGCTGCAATGATTTGCAACCTCATAAGAAGAATTACAATATTAATCAACTGGACCCCTGAAAGTTCACAGGTATTAAATCACCAAACAGAGTACACATGGAGGGACCCATAGCTCCAGCTACTTTTATAGCAAAGCATAGCCTCATCTGGCATCAATTCGAGAGGAACCCCTTGGTCCTGTGGAGGATTGATGATCCAGCATAGGGGAAGACTGGGTGCTGAGGTGGAAGTGGGTGAGCAGGTCAGAAAGCACCATGATAGAAGCAGGAGTTTGGGGGGAATGGATGGGGGTTTGGGGAGGGTAAACTGGGAAGAGGGATATCATTAGAAATGTAAATAAAATAATCAAACTGTTTATTAATATAAATACATTTACATATGAAATGCATTTATGTTGTATGATTATTTCATATATATACATATATGTATATCCATATTGGGAGACATGGGAGAAAGGAGAGAATGTGAGACACTGAATCATGAAACAAAGGCAACTATGTACATAAAGCTAAACATGATACAATGCATAAGTGCTTTTATGTTTTTACCAGTTTGATTCAAGTGTAGCTGATGTCAAAGTACACTATGGAGTCCCACACCATGTTTTCCTAGTTGTGATCATCTTTCAAGTTCCCTGACTAATGAATGATATAGAAACAGTAATTTCTACAATTAATGATCAATTATAGGGGTGTTAATGTAAAGAATTCAAACTGCATGAAATTAAAGATAAATTTCCATTAACTTAATGAAATAATGTAACACTTTTTATCAAATCCTCTTGCAACCACTAATGATTCTACATGTTATAAAATATTAATGGCATAACATTTATATATATAATGAATGTTATAAAATGTGATAGAAATAAAAACAAAACAGTTTAAGAGTTGGATGAAACAAATTATCTGCATCACACAGCTGGTCTCCCAGGAGTGCTGACACACATAGATTACAGGTGAGACCACCACTCCAGCCCCAATACTGGGCACAAGTGAGACCTGCCCAGAACTCAAAAGACCCAGAAACCTGGGAGCAACCTGGGACATGAACCTACAGGTTTCTATACGTACCAAGAGCTGACCCTGTGCTACAACAATTGGCACTTCAATCCCACAGAGAGAGAGCTGGTATTCCAGGAGTGCTGAGACATCAAGGATCAGAGAGAGAGAGAGAGTTTGTGTCTAGGAGTGCTGACAAACCTAAGACCACAGGCTAACAGCCTAACAGGAAGGACAAGCTCCAGTCAGAGAGTGAATGACCACATAACATCAGATGGCAAGAGGAAAGCACAAGAACATAAGCAATAGAAACAAAGACTACTTGTAATCAACAGATTCAAGTTATCTCACCACAGAAATTCCTGGATAACCTAGCACACCTGGAAGCAAGATATTGGTTTAAAAATCACATCTAACAATGGCAACGATAGAGGACTTAAGGAAGGACATAAATAACACCCTTAAAGAAATAAAGGAGAACACAGGTAAACAGTTAGAAGCCCTTTAAGAGGAAACATTTAAGTCCATTAATTAAATACAGGAAAACACAAACCATCAGTTAAAGGAATTAAACAAAACCATCCAGGATCTAAAAATGGAAATAGAAGCAATAAAAAAATCATAAAGGAAGAACACTCTGGAGATGGAAAACCAAGGAAAAACATCAGAAGTCATAGATGCAAGTATCACCAACAATATACAAGAGATACAAGAGAGAATCTGAAGTACAGAAGATACCATAGAAAACATTGACACAACAGTCAAAGAAAATGCAAAATGCAAAAAGCTCCAAACCCCAAATATCCATGAAATCCAGGACACAATGAAAAAGACCATAGGATAATAGGCATTATCCTATGGATAATAGGATAAAAGAGAGAGAGATTCCCAACTCAAAGGGCCAGCAAACATCATCACAAAATTATACAAGAAAACTTTTCTAACCTAAAGAAAATCATTACCATAAACATACAAATAGCCTACAGAACCCCAAATAGATTTGACTAGAAAAGAAGTTCATTCTATCCCATAATAATCAAAAAACCAAATGCACAAAACAAAGAAAGAATATTCAAAGCAGTAAGGGAAAAATGACAAGTAGCATATAAAGGCAAACCTATCAGAATTACATCAAATTTCTAAACAGAGACTCTAGAAGCCAGAAGATCCTGGGCAGATGCCATAAAGACCCTTAGAGACCAAAAATGCCAGCCCTGGCTACTATATCCAGCAAAAATCTCCATTACCATAGATGTAGAAACCAAGATATTCCAGGAAAAAAAACCAAATTTATACAATATCTTTCCACAAATCCAGCTCTACAAAGGATAATAGATTGAAAACTCCAACACAAGGGAGAAAAATACAACCAAGAAAAAGTAAAAAATTAGTCTTCTTTCAACAATCTTCAAATAAGATAGCAATACAAACAGAATTCCAATTCTAACCACAAAAATAACAGGAAACAACAATGACTTTTCCTTAATATCTGTTAGCATTAATGGACTCAATTCTCCAATTAAAAGATATAGACTAACAGACTGGATATGTCAACAGAACCCAGTATTTTGCTGCATACAGGAAAAGCACCTCAGTGACAAAGAAATACAGCACCTCAGAGTAAAAGGTTGGAAAAATACTTTTAAGCAAATGGTCCCTAGAAACAAGCTCTCCAGCCATTATAATTTAGAATAAAAGCAACTTTCAACCAAAAGTTATCAAAAAGATGAGGAAAGATATTGCAAACTCATCAATGGAAAAATCTACCAAGATGAACTTTCAATTTTGAACATCTTCACTCCAAATGCAAAGGCAACCATATTCATCAAAGAAAATTTGCTAAAGTTCAAAGCACACATTGAACCTCGCACAATAATAATGGGAAACTTTAGCATCCTACTCTCACCAGTGGACAGATCATGGAAGCATAAACTAAACAGAGATACAGTGACACTAACAGAAGTTATGAATCAAATGGATTTAACTGATATCTACAGAACATTTCACCCTAAAACAAAAGAATATACATTCTTCTTAGCACCTCATGTTACCTTCTGAAAAATTGACCATATAATCAGACATGAAACAAGCCTCAACAGATATGAGAAGATTTAAGTAATCCTATGCATCCTTTCAGATCACCATGGACTAAGGCTAATTTTCATCAATAACAAAGGAAAAAAAAAAAAAACAACTGAAAGCTGACATACACATGAAAGCAGAAAAACCCTCTACTCAGTGATAATTTGTTCAGAGAAGATATAAAAAAATGTTTTTTACTTTATAATTTAATGAAAATGAAGGCATGACATACCCAAATTTATGGGACACAATGAAAGCAGTGCTAATAGGAAAACTCATTGCTCTTAGTTCCAACATAAAGAACCTGGAGAGAACATTCACTAGCGGCTTAACAGAACACCAGAAAGCTCCAGGACAAAAAAATCAAAGACACACAAGAGGACTAGACAACAGGAAATTGTCCAACTCAGGACTGAAACCAAGTAGAAACAAAAACAACTACACAAAGAATCAACAAAACTAGGAGCTGGTTATTTGTAAAATCAAAAAGATAGGAAAAAAAAAAAACTTAACCAGACTAACCAGAGGGTACAGAGACAGTATACAAATTAACAAAATCTGAAATAAAAATGGAGACATAACAAAAGCCGAAGAAATTCAAAACCTTACCAGTCCTACTACAAAAGCCGATACTCAATAAAACTGGGAATTCTTGATGAAATGGATGATTTACTAGACAGATGCCAGTTACCAAAGTGTAATCAGGATCTGATAAACCATCTAAACCATCCAATAACCCCTGAAGATATAGAAGCCATCATTAACAGTCTCTGAACTAAAAAATCCCAGGACCAGATTTGTTTAGTGCAGAATTCTATCAGACTTCAAAAAAAAAAAAAAATTACACCAAAGATCCAAGAAAAAGAAGAACTTCATACCAATTTTCCTTATGAATTTTGATGCAGAAATACTCAATAAAATACTTGCAAACTGAATCCAAGAACACATCAAAACTGTCATTCATCATGATCAAGTAGGCTTCATTTCAGGGATTCAGTGATGGTTCAATATGTGGAAATCCATCAATGTAATCTACTATACAAACAAAATCGGAGAAAAATAATACATGATTATCTCATGAGAAAATATTTGACAGAATTCAACACTCTTTCATATTAAAAGTCTTAGAAAGTACAAGAGTTCAAGGCCCATTTCTAACCATAGTAAAAGTAACATACAGCAAACCAGTAGCCAACATCAAACTAAATTGAGAGAAACTTGAAGATATCCCACTAAAATAAGGGACTAGACAATGCTGCTCGCTGTCTCCCTACCGATTCAGTATAGCACTTGAAGTCCTAGCCAGAGCAATTAGTCAACAAAAGGAGGTCAAAAATATCCTAATTGGAAAGGAAGATGTCAAAATTTCACTATTTGCAGATGATATGATAGTATACTTAAGTGAACCCAAAAATTCCACCAGAGAGCTCCTAAACCCAATAAACAACTTCAGCAAAGTGGCTGGATATAAAATTAACTCAAACAAATCAGTAGCCTTCCTGTAGTCAAAGGATAAACAGGCTGAGAAAGAAATTTGGGAAATGACAACCATCACAGTAGTCAAAAATAATATAAAATACCTTGGTGTTGCTCTAATTAAACAAGTGAAAGATCTTTATGACAATAACTTCAAGTATTTGAAGAAAGAAATCAAAGATCTCAGATGATGGAAAAAAATCTCCCACGCTGATAGATCATCAAGATTAACATAGTAAAAATCCCCACCTTACCAAAACCAATCTTCAGATTTAATGCAATTCCTACCAAAATTCCAACTCAATTCTTCACAGAATTGAATGCTTCAATGCTTCATAGAAGGAGCAATACTCAAATTCATTTAGAACAATAAAAACAAGGTAGAAAAAACTTTTCTCAACAATTAAAAATCTTTTTGGGGATCACCATCCCTGACCTCAAGATCTACTACAGAATAATATTGATAAAAACAAACAAACAAACCAAAAAACCTTGGTTTTGGTACAGAGACAGATAGGTAGATAAAGAGAATATGATTGATGATCCAGAAATGAACCCACACAACTATGGTCACTTGATTTTTGAGAAAGAAATCAAAACCATACAGTGGTGGAAAAGGCAGCATATTCAACAAATGGTGCATGCTTAAGTGGAGATGGATATGTAGAACAATGCAAATTGATACATTCTCATTCCTTGAACAAAGCTCAAGTGCAAGTGGATCAAAGACCATCAGGTAAGGTCAGATACACCGAGTCTATTAGAATAGAAACAGGGTAAGAGCATGAAATACATTATCACAGGGGAAACCTTCCTGAACATAACACCCAGGATCTAAGATAAACTGTAGACAAATGGAATCTCATAGACATGAAAATCTTCTGTAAGGCACAGGACACTGTTATCAGGACAAAACAGCAACCTATATATTGGGAAAACTTCTTTACCAATCCTACATCTGATAGAAGGCTAGTATCCAGTATACATAAAGAACTCAGGAAGTTAGACTCCAGAGAACTAAATTATTTTTTTAAAATGGGGTTTGGAGCAAGACAAAAAATTCTCAACTGAGGAATCTTGAATGGCTGAGAAGCACCAAAAGAAATGTTCAGCATCCTTTGTCATCAGGAAAATGCAAATCAAAACATCCCTGAGATTCTACCTCATACCAGGCAGAATGGCTAAGATGAAAAATTCAGGTGAGCAGATGCTGGTGACGATGTAGAGAAAGAAGAACACTTTTCCGTTGCTGGTGAGATTGCCAGCTGGTACATCCACTCTGGAAATCATCCCAGTGGTTCCTCAGAAAATTGGACATAGAACTATCTGAGGACCCAGCTATACTACTCCTGGGAATAAACCCAAAGATGCTACATTATATAATAAAAACACATGCTCCACTATGTTCACCTCAGCCTTATTTATAATAGCCAGAAGCTGGACTGAGCCAGATGTCATTCAACAGATGAATGTGTATAGAAAATATGGTACCTTTACACAATGTAGTATTATTTCTCTTTTAAAAAACAATGATTTCATGAAATTTGCAGTCTAATGGGTGGAACTAAAAAATATACTCCTGAATGAGGTAACTCAGTCACAAAAGAGCACACATGGTATGTACTCACTGATAAGTGGATATTAGGGGGAAAAAGTTTGGCATACTGATGATACAACTTACAGACCATATGAATCTCAAGAAGAGGGAAGACCAAAGTGTGGATGCTTCAGTCCTACTTAGCAGGAGGACCAAAATACTCACAGGAAGTAGAATGGGGAGGGACTTGGGAGTAGGAAAGGAGGGGTAGAGAAAAAAGGAGGGGGCAGGATTAGATGTGGGAGGAGATGGGGAGAAGTACAGAGGAGGGTCAGGAAATTGAACAAAGATGTGTGTGTGCATTGGGGGATAAGTAACTAGCAAGTCCGAGATGCCATGGAAGCAAGAGTCTTCCAGAGCCCAACAGGGATAAAATTAGCTGAAGTATACAACAAAGGGGAGTGAGAAGCTGTAGAGACCTTATCAAGAAGTTAGGCATGGCTTCCGTTTGAGGGACGGGGCCACCCCCACTTCTCAAAAATTTTAACTCAGAATTGCTCCTATCTAAAGGAAATGCAGGGACAATGAGAAGAGCAGAGACTGAAGGAAAGGCTATCCAGAGACTGCCCCACATGAGGACCCTGGCAAGATGCAGCCACCAAACCCAGTCACTCTTGATGATGCCAACAAGTGCTTGCTGATAGGAGCCTGATATAGCTGTCCCCTGAAAGGCTTTGCCAGTGCCTGACTAATACAAAAGTGGATGCTTGCAGCCAACCATCAGACTGAGAAGGGGAACCCCAATGGAGGAGTTAGGGGAAGGACTGAGAGAGCTGACAGGGTTTGCAACCCTATTGGAAGAACAATAATATCAAACAACCAGACACCCCCCCCCCAAAAAAAAAAGCTCCCAGGGAATAAACCA
Organism: Mus musculus; assembly: GCF_000001635.26. Taxonomy (NCBI): domain Eukaryota; kingdom Metazoa; phylum Chordata; class Mammalia; order Rodentia; family Muridae; genus Mus; species Mus musculus. The sequence goes on along the minus strand of NC_000073.6, from coordinate 86,654,434 downwards.
CCAACCAAAGAATACATATGGAAGGACCCACACTCCAGCTGCAAATGAAATGGCCTTTTCTGGCCTCAATGGGAGGGAAGGCCCTTGGTCCTGTGAAGGCTTGATGTTGTAGTGTTGAGGAATGCTAGGGTGGTGAGGCAGGAGTACCTGGGTAGGTGGGGAGTACACTCATAGAAGCATGGAAGGGGGATAACATTTGAAATATAAATAAATAAAATAACCAATAAAAACTAAAACTAAAAAGAGTTGAACAAAACAGCTATATAACAGAGGCAAGTAACAAAGCAATTGAAGGTGATAAGTTAGAGATAGCTAATCATTTTCCTTGATAGAGTTACATGTATTTAATCATTTATTTTGCAATCTTCAAAATTCTAACAGAGTAAAGTTCACAAAAGTTAAAGAAAACATCACTCAGTGATGTTAGCATGTGAACATTGGGTAGTATATACTTATTTGAATAATTTATTTTATCTAAAAAACCTGTAATGTTTTGTCAAATGCAAAGACAGCAACAATATGCTTCCCAATAGATATATTAGGATGACATCTATTGTATAGATCATCATATTTGTACTATACCATATTTGACAGATATCCACGATGACCATAATCTAAAATGCCCACAAATTAGTTGAGAGTTATAAAGTGAGCAGTATAATTAAAGTGTAAAACTAAGGTAAAGAATATATCACCTAACACATTTCTAGTTGTAGCACATAAGATACTGTATACAGGTTTTATCAGTAGATGAACTTCCTTGCTATGTTTAGAACTCTGGTGATATGTTCTGAGTCATCTGTAGCTGCAATGTATGGTCACAATTTAGAATGAGTCAGTGGGGATTAAAACAGGAAGCAGCTTCCAGAACATTTTAATGATTGCTGCAGTATGCTACAGAAAAGAAAGGGTGGTCATCACCTATAAAGAGCATCCTTTCACAAAGGTCCATGATGGCCATGTCAGGATGACTATGCATACAAGTTTTTGGGAAAAGTATATGGTGGTATTGTGTTTAAACCCCACACGATATTGAACAGCTAGATATAGCTAGTTTTAAAAGGTGTCATCTGTATGAATATTATACAATTTTCAATATCTATGTAAAGATTTTTAAAACTCTATTTATATACATCCAATATAAAAATTATGTTGGAAGTTAAATGACAATATAGTAAGAAGAAAGAATGTACAAAGTGGTTTTACATTATGTTTTGAGAAGTTTGTACCATATCTACAAAGAAACTATTCAATATCCGCTGAGGTAAAGAGCCACTAAGAAGCTGAGTAGATTTATGATAGTGTTGTGCTTGGGAGATCCTTTACAGTTGCTCTAAACCCGTACAGAAATTAGCTAAAAAGCCATTACTAGAATCCAAGATCATAACCAAATAAAAAAGCCCCAAAAGGAACGAATTAAAATTGTAGTTATTTGTGATTTCAACATCTGAGAATCTGGTTATAAAAGGAAACTGAGAGATTTTAAATAAATATCCCAATGAAAATATGAAAAAAGATTTTAATATTCAGCCTCAATCCTACTGAAATTATTTTAGAAGTCATAAGTTGGAACTCTACATACCAAAGGAATCTAAAAGAAATACATGAAAAATTTCCCTCAAAAGTATCGGAATAAGTACACATGAAGTATTCCCTAGAAATAAAATTCATCAGTTCTTTAGCCTGGTAATCCCCAGCTGTGAAGACACCTGCATTCCATCTTTGATCCATCTGCAACAGCATGGATAGTCCTGAAAAATATTACACTGATTGAAACAAGTCTGATACAACATATGTACAGGAAAAATAAGTCGTAGTTAAAAGAGAAATTACTCCACATTCCTTTTCAAATTTGAAATTTTATTAGATATTGATGATAAAATAGAAAAATATCATAAATACCTATGAATTACATTTTAAAAATAGATAAAAGAAAAAATGAAAAAACAACTTAGTACATCAAGTCAAAGAAGTACAGTATGACAGTTATTGTAGGCAGCATGTTCATTACTAATGACAATTATTAATAATAAGCAACTGCCATTATATGATATTAGAGAAGAAACACAAAAAACAGATTTTATGAAATTTCTAAAACCAATAAATCAAAAATAATGAAAAGATGTAAGTTATATAAACAGAATTATAAAAAGATATTAAAGTGATGTTACAGCCACTAATGACTACAGAGAGCAGGAACACTAGCCAAGATGAACCTTATAACTAGTTATAAAGTTATCATCCCTAAGACTATTTAAATACAAACAAACAAAATATATGGACTCCTCAGGTTGTGCTTATGTATTTGTGCAAGTGTGTGTGTGTGTGTGTGTGTGTGTGTGTGTGTGTGTGTAGGACATCAACTTGAAGGTAGGGGTATATGCTAGGTGTTGGAGTGAGGGGACATAGAAATGCCCACAGGAACAAAAAGGAAAGAGGGGAATGATATAATAATATTTCAAGTTAAATTTTTTGAAAGAATAATCAAAATGATGGAACAGAAATAAAAAGAACTAAGATTATTTTATGTATGCCAAGAAGTTCAATAATCAGATGTGAATTAATTTCCAGATTTATGAAACTTATATAGACTTACCTTTTTTCAAAGAGTAGGAAGATACATTAGTCTAGGAGAACATAAGTAACAAAGTAGGACACTGGCTAAGAGTTCATTGCACTAAAAAAGAATTTAAAGATCACCTGGTTTCAAGGATAAATTCAACAAAATTGAGGAAAATTATATTTATATCATGATTAACACTCATAAAGTAATATTAATAATATTATTAAATCTAAATACCAAAGGAAGAAAATGTCACCAAAATAAGATGAATGCAGATGAATAACTGTGCTAAATTTTAAAATACTGAACAAGCATTTGCAGATCTTATATTTAGTACACTAAATATGTCAAAATTTTCATCAAATAAAATTTATCCCTGCATTGGAGAAAATTTCAGTATAAGTATTCAATAATCTTGACATATTAATAGATGCAAAGGTGTCAATTTCAGCCAATGTAGAACAACATTGTATAATATTCAACACCATTCATTTATAAAGATTTTAACATTCTATAAAAGGGATTGTTTGTACTGTGAAAGTAAAGTCCTCTCCTATGTTTTGCTACAACTTAAAATTGACACTCTTGCTTTTACCACCTTCACTGAACATATTATTGGAAAAATTTTCCAAAGCATGCATACAAATAATAAAATTAGGGTACCTACAGTATTCCATTGGGCTTCTGTGTGTATGATTTTTTGTTTTTGTTTTTGTTAATTTTTGGTTTTAGACTACATTATAATTACATTTTCCCCCAATCCTCCTTTAAATACCCTTCTACTCTTCTTCATATCCATAGCTCCTATTTTCAAGTGGTTATTGCATATATAGATTATTTTGATACACACATATTCTTAGTAAGCTTGTAAGGTTTATATATTTCTTGTATATAAGTTTTCGGGAATAGCAATTTAGCATTAGACAAGAATGTTATAAGCTCACTAGTTTCTTTAAAAACTAGTTAGCATTAATAAAATTCAAATATTACAGTTTTTAATTGGAAAAAGTAAATATCCATGTTTAAAAAACAAGCTGGCACTAATTTAATTCCTGTAGAAATATGTAAGTATATTTATTATATTCTGATTGTCTGAATGTTTACTTCCACAATGGATATTGCTATGCCCATACATTTAGGACTGGTACAATACTGATGCATTTAACATTTTTTTTTATCCAAACAACTATAAACTTGAAAAAGAATACAAATATATGTGGCAACATTATGTCTATTCTCAAACGATGGAGGAAACACAGATTGTAAAATACAAATATTTACTTTTAATGAAACATATCAAGTACTTTAAAAGACTAGAGAAAAGAGTGAATTCTCTTGGAGTAATAAAATATACTAAAACATCTTATAATCAAAAAACAGACAGAGTTAAAACAAGATATCATTTCATCTATAAATGTAACTTTAAAACTTACAGTGAAATCTGATGATACATTTTAAGTTATTCTTAAAGGTGATCATTTCATCTTTATGAATAATACAGTTGAAGTTTATAAATGTTTTTTTATCAATTTACTTTAAATTTTATTACTTTTATTTTAAAATATTAAAAAAATTCTTGGTTTTCTGCTGAAAGCCATATATAGTTGAAATGGAAATTTAATAGGTGAGTTTAAAAAGAGTGAACATTCTCTTTATCAGTATTTATGAGTGCCTTTGTATACTTGATACATTAAGCATCATTTATCTCTTTAAAAAGCTATATATGATTTTCATTTATTAAATATATTTCTAGAAAAATATAATATCAAAATTCACTAATTCATGATTCAGCCCCCAGCCAAAGATATCTTTATAGCCATCGGGATAGGGACTAGAAAGCAAGCTCAGTAGTAAGGGACAACTGGGTTCAGATTCCAGCATACACTTAGTGAACAAAGGGTACTTCATAAAAGTGGTATGGGCACATCCATGCCAGCAATTCATCCATAAGTATGTGTTAGGAATATGTGTGTGTGTGTGTGTGAATGAATCAACCAACAATGAAAAATGTGATTATGAAATTTAAAGAGAGCAAGGACGGTATGTTGGATGTTTGGAGTTAGGAAAGGGAGTCTCAAAATAACATACTACTATTATAATTTCAAAAACATAAATAAATAAATAAATCTTTTAAAATGTCGTAAAAGTAGGTTTATATAATTTTATACAAGGAAATATATATCTACTTTATGTGTGCAATATATAAATAGATTAATATTATATAATACAATATATTTAAAATATAAATAATGAATTTGTTTACAAAACTTTGTATGGATTTTGTACCTATGGAATAAAGAAAAGATATTTGGAAGTATGAAGTGTTAGTCAAGTGGTACAGAAACACAATGATTAGCTTTTATGATATATGTATGACCCTGTAGTATACAATACTCCATGGTATTGTTATCACATTTAAAATGAAACCTCAAAAAATAGCAGGATTTTTCTGATTGCTTTTCTCTTAAAGTAATAAACTGTCTTTACACATTCTCTTAAGGAAATTACTGGTTGTATCTTGGGTAAAAATATGGCATATATTTTTTCCTCAATATTCCATACTTGTAGATGGAATTCCTTTTACCTTTTCTACCTAAACTTTCAAACTGAAGCAAGGGGTTGCTGGAGAATTCCCCAGTAAATAAGAGGTGAAGGTCAACGTAACAACCATGGTCTCAGTATACTTACCGAGGCATTGTTCTTCACTCAAAAATGAGAATGAAGCTATGTGTTACTCACTTAAAAATATCCAAATCTTACAGATACGTCGATCAAATATTCCTATCTATAACTAATTGTACAAGCCTTCAGTTTAGTAAAATACCCATCTAGCCTTTAAACAGTCACTAGTCTTGTACTCTTTCCTCAAAGTCATTGGAACCCTCCTGAGTACAAAGACTCTTAGAACACAGCCCTTAATTAGGACAAAATGCCCAGATGTAATTTAGATAGGTAACAGTTTCTATAGAACTGGTAATAATAGACCCAATTAAAATCCAGCATTAGACACTGGCTGGAGGGCCAGAGAGTGTGTCACCTGAGACATCTGAAAGTGTGGCGATAATAATGGACATAATGAAACAGTACACGGAATATACAGAAAATCTCCATCATCTGAAGTAATATGTTAGGCAAATGTATGGAACTCAGAACAAAATCTTTTGTAGTTTTCACAACCCAAAATGAAGCAGATATTGACTCTCTCATTCTGTCATCTCCTCAAGATGATATGATAAGCCCTGAGACATACTTTAACTATCAAGAACAGTTAGCCAGAAGCAGAAACCAAAATAGAAGGTTATTACATTCATAGACTTTCCCAGAACTAAAGAATTTTGGTAGTTTAGCTATTTCTTTTTATATTGGCAGTGGTGGTACCTACATGCTGAGTTTTATGGCCTGATTGTTACTTATATTATGGAGGTAGTTGTGCTAAGGTCTAAAATCGTGCTACAATACAATAGTCCTATAAATACAATATACATTTAGCCCATCAACAGAACCCCCAAATCTCAACAATTTTAACATGTTCCAAAAGACTAGAAAATCTCTATTGAATTTCAAAACACTTTTAAATATGAATACTTGTAAATTAAAAATATTTCCAATAATCTGTCCATCAGAATAGCCATTCCTATTCTAAAAGCAGAAATAGGAGATAAACAATGATAGACAAGACAAAAGAAAACTCAAAATACAAACTGGGAAACCATCAAATCAATCAGCTCCTTGTCTAGCTCTGGAGTGCTTCAATGACATCCTGTGAACTCTATGAGGCTTGCAGATTCCAGGACTCTACTTCTAGTACTTGCAGCAAATAGGGTGGCTTCACACTGTAGTTACAATATTCTTAGGCAAACATCTCATGTATTGGCCTCTCCATTGCCCTAGAATCTCCACTGTAACTTGGGCTTTATCTTTACAACTTACTACAATGTCCTCCCAGGGCTATAATAAACCCAGAATTCTTTTTATTATTATTTTGTAGTTCTTAGACAACAACAAATTAAGTCTTTTCCATACTGTTTTAATTTATACTAAGTTAGCACTTTTTGTTTTTAGAGAAAAAAAATGTGCAGACTGAAATATCTAAGTCTATAATTCAGTAGCCATCATTTAAATAGCCCTAAGAATATCAGTGGCAATTAGAAAAGTTGTTTGGAACACCATTCTTAGTTCTTATGCTGTGAAGAATCTCTGTTCTTCTATTGTCCCAGGGTCAAGCATTTTGACTCTTTAAAAGGGGAATTTCTAGAGCAAAATATTCCTATGCCTCAGGGATGACATTATGATTCTTCTAAGAGCAGATCTCTGAAATCACATTTTCCTGTAACCAGGACACTACAAGTAAAAGCAACTGAGAAAGAAGAAAGACTGTGGTGCTACCAAGTACACAGAGCCATGGCCAGTATTGAAAGGAGGATATGTCTTATTCTCTTAAAGATTTCTGAGAAGTGTGCTCTCTGTGCATCTTTGCTGACAAAGGAATATTGAGAGAGTACATAAGTGATAATATTATGTTTGTTGAAAATAACAAAGCAGAACCCTCAAGTTAATTACAGTAAGGGAGGAATTGTACATTTCATTCCTCAGTTTTCTGAAGGTAATGGAGGGCTCGTCCAAATAACTGCCAATAGGACTTTTGTGATTTTTGACAATGTTATTAATGTGAGGCAAAAATCTTCTTAATGTATGCATTCTGCATGTAAGGTAAATGACTCTATTCTTTATGTTAAAAACACAAAGCTATGTTTGAGTTGCTTTTATGTTTCAGTATTATTTTTAATAAAACCTTCACTGATTTTTAATTCTTTTTCTGTATTCCAATTTCTTTCTTATTCACTTCAACTGAAGTATGTGCTTTTCTGTTATTGATAGGGGCAGCTTTTGAACAATGATGTCATTTGGTAAAGTAATGTGGATTTTAGAAGGAGAGACATCAATTTGATTCTTTTTTTCAAGTAACTTTTTTTCTTAATAATAAAGTGAAACTATGCAAAATCTGTCGCATTAAACAATAAAAATCACGGCCCAATTAAGACCAAGTACCATAAAACACTTATTTAGTATACCTAAACTATAAATTATCCTCATAGAGTCCTTCCTGCCACCATCAAACTCAGGCCTCCCAGCAGTGTGTCCTACATGCATAAGGAACTACTATGATGTGTTAGTATAGTGGAGTGCTGGGACAGAAAGAGAAGTGGAATGATTTTAGCAATATTAATATTTCTTCAAGTATGTGAGGAATGGACAAGCACCTCTGTATAACCACAAAACAAACAAATGAACAACAAAACAAAACAAAACAAAATAAAACAAAACAGGCAACTGTAGAGAATATAATCTTACAAAGCTTAGTGTATGTAGTAAGTACACACATGGTCTGGTAAGAAAACATAAAACATAATAAAACCAACACAAAAAGAAAACAAAGCAAAACAAAAAAGCATATGGAGGTTTCCAAATCTACATTTCAAATTTCAGGAACTCTATATCATTTTAAGTAAGAATTTTTTTTCTTCATAGGCTTTGAGATATTAGCACTGCATATAAGAATGAGAATTATTTTTTAAGAAGTACAAAATTATCTTCGCATGCTCACTAATTCACTTTTGTCCTTATAGCAGAATGCAAATAAAACTTCGGGTTAAGGGACAAATTATTAGTAATCAGCTGTAAGTTTCATTTTTTTCCCGGTAACCATATTCATCAACCTGCTCAATGAAGGTATGTTTTATTTTCATAACAAAATTTAAAATGTCCACTCTTTGGTAGCAGTAACAGAGATATTGTGAAGATAAAAATCCTATTAGAAATCTTACAATACCTCGGCAGAGGGTCCTATGGTCCCTAGAGAACTCTCCACACTGCAGGCACCAAGCAGAGCTTGGTTCTTGAGATCACTGATGAGTGGAAAGCAACATCATTTCCAAAAAACCCAGAGGGTCTTGTGCTAGCAGGAACAGGGTCAAAGAACAAAGGCAGTCCCTAGCACACCCAGAATTTTGGCATCCCTGAGACCAGTCTATGCAGGAGAGCATGTGGACAGCAGAAGCAACAGAGCTTCTTGGACAGGGTCCCTTTGGGCCTTCATCCTCAGCCAGGAGACAGAGCTGAGATTCAGACCCCTGGTCACCATCCCTGCCAGAGGAGAGTCGACCTGCAGGGAGGCCTGTGACCCCAGGAATTAGGATGTGGATCTGAGCTACAATTATCAATTTTATCTAAAATGATTATATGCAATAGGCCAAATATCAATATTCTGCAGTAATCAATTTGATTGCTGTTTGGAACAAGGAACAGACACTTCAGATTTTTAAGACACATTTTTTTGGTTATAGTATTTCTAAAATACATGAATCTACCTTACAATTCTTGATTAGCCCACAGCAGCCTTACAGTAGGATGTTAAAACTTTATTTGGAGATGAAGAAAAATGATTCTACATTAATGTTCTCTTTGCCAAAGAATTGCTGTGTGCAAATTGAGTAACAATAACGAGAATAAGCAGCTAATATTTGATTACCATTGATTACAATTGATATCAATTGATCACAGAAGTTTCCTCTACTTTCTGTAAAGCCTTTTGTTTCTCACCAGTTAATCTGAATCTCACTAGATAGCATCTAACAAAGGTTTAAGTCTACCTGTGGTGAGTTTAAGGTGAGGTCTTAGCCAATTAACATCTCCTGGAAGCTTTTGAAAATAATTTGAAGTAAGCAAATCATCTCTTCTTTCTTAAATTTTCTGTGTCACAATTTTCTAGGATAAAACTGAGACCCTAAATATTAAAAAGATATTGCTTCTGAATCTCTTTTATGGAACAACAGCTTCTCCCCAGAACTTTAAAGTTCATTATGTGAAAGCAAAGGTTTGAAGTAAATTCCCTTTAGAGGCATTTGTTAATAAAATACTTTCCATTTAAGAAACAATATACATCGAAAGATTCAAACTCTTAGCTTCTGGAGCAGAGACAATAAAATTTTTTCTTACATAATGTAAAGCTATATTAGCCATACCTAGAGCAAAATGTTCCAGTGATCACCAGTTCATTAGAAGCAAACCCTTTACAATTAACAGGATGCAAAGGAAAAAACAAACTTTCAAATCTAAAATAATTTTATATGAGGTAGGCAAGCCAACTTGTAATGCTTTATAAGTTCTATAACCTGATTGATCTTATATAAATCTTAAGTTTAAACTTGAAACTTTATTATGAACAACTCCTGTATAGATCTGAAACAATGTCTTTTAGCTAAAAAGAAATTTCTTTGAAGGTGGGGAGAGGCAAGATTTCAAGAACTTCCTTGGGCATAGTTTGCAAAACAAAAGAAATGTCATACAAGCCTGGCCAAGGCACCTCAAGTTTTGCATTAAATCAAATGTAAATCTATTTTAACCTGACCATAATGTGAGTCTTGGCCCTCTTGCAGTGAGGACAGATTTTAGAATTTTTAAGTTTCTTTTGCAATATTAGAATATATCTACAACTTTGGGAAAGCAAAACCCAATTTTAAACAATTTATCATCTTTAAAAACATATTAGAAACATCACTATCATGTTACAAAGTTTGGCTGCCAATTCATGAATGCATGACAGTGTAAATTTTAATATTTTTTTTAAAGAGACATTGTTTTAAATCTTATCTCTTGTAAGTCTAGTTTCTAGGATAAGAACCACATAACATATTATCTCATTTAGAAGTATCTCTAGAGGCCTAGTTTCTTGGGCCGGTTCATGACACGTGCTATTGTTTTAAAATGACTTCAGCTCTGAGTCACTACTTTCAAGCTAACTTTATTACTAATGTTACACCTTTTTAATCAAACCCAATAACTTATAAGGTAATACCCTATGACAAAGACATGCAGAGCATATTTATTCCTTTAAGACCAGTCAAAAACCAAATGAAGCAGCTACACAAATCTTATAAATGTATACCAATCAAAGAATTTTATGTTTTCTAGCTATAATTTCAAGATAAAAACACTTTGTCATTTGTTAAACCCAATATCCACAATTGCTAAGAATTTCCTAGTAAAAAACAACTATCAGCTTATTTGTCTTACAACTAAGAGGTTGCAGACTCCTTTTTTAAAAACAGGGTTTTTTTTTTGTTTTTTGTTTTTTTGTTTTTTAGGCAGGGGTTCTCCTGCTGTGCTTGATTCTTGGCTAAGGTGCAGGCCACTCTCAGGCTCTGCTGTGCAAACTGAGATTGAATCAGCAGATAAAGTTTTAATCTTTTTTCTTTTTTTCAACATGAAACATAGAACAGTCAGTCATTCAGACAATGAAATAAAAACATACATGAATTGGCATGTGGACAGACTGGCTGGCGCAGCAAATACAGACAATACAAAGAGGGGAGAGAACTTGATGTAACCAAAACTAAGGATGTCTCCTGTACAGGCCAGAGAGAATTAACAGGATATCTCTCAATTTTCCTCTGTCTCTGGGAGAGCTTCAATATTTTTTTTTTTCTTTTTGTCTTAGGGTTTTACTGCTGTGAACAGACACCATGACCAAGGCAAGTCTTATTAAAAAAAACAACATTTAATTAGGGCTGGCTTACAGGTTCAGAGGTTCAGTCCATTATCATCAAGGTGGGAGCATGGCAGTATCCAGGCAGGCATGGGGCAGGAGGAGCTGAGAGTTCTATGTCTTCATCCAAAGGCTGCTAGTGGAAGACTCACTTCCAGGCAACTAGGGTGAGGATCTTATACCCACGCCCACAGGGACACACCCATTCCAACCAGGTCACACCTATTCCAACAAGGCCACACCTTCAGATGGTGCCACTCCCTGGTCCAAGGATATACAAACCATCACACTTTTCTTTCCTTTCCTTTCCTGCTTGTAAGAGGCAGCTTGTCAAAACAGGATTAAACCCCAAAATTCTCTAACAGCTTCTGGCAAGCATCCAAAACATCCAATTTATTTAATCTGAGGGAAGTGCTCTGGGAAAACACAAAATCTCTATACATTAAATGTCTTAAATAGACTAAAGGTCTACCATGCTGGATCATTTTTGAAGCCACCATCAGCCCACACTTAGTCAAACATTTTATAGCCATCTGCAAAACCTGCTCAACCCACTCTCCACTTCTGCAACCAACAAAGACACCATCTACAAAATGAATTATATATGTTTGAGGAAATGATTTCCTAACCTGCAATAAAGCCTTATCTACGAATTTTTTGGCTAAATGTAGGATTGGGGAGTTGTAAATGAGGAAACAGTAAGAATTGAGCTATTTTTGACCTTTATGAAGTCTCTTTTTAATACTTTAACCATAATCTTTAATTTTACCTAAAGTATCAGAATCCACAACTCCAAGTTTTTCTTATAACTGGGGCTGCACCCTATGAGGCCCACAGTTCCTGAACGGGGCTAAGAGGCTACCTTTTATCTAGTTTTTTGTCTTACCCTCTACTTTAGTGAGTGGAGTCAAATTTTTATGAGACTTTGATTTACATTTATTCCTCCAAGGTTCTCTTCACCACAAAGTGGGCAGAGACCTGGAGGAAGGCCTTTCTTGTTTCCAGAGGGATTTTTATAATCCTTCCTGATATGTCCCAGTTTTTTACAAGAAAAACATGCAGTCTCATTCCCCTGAGAACACATTTCATTCTCCTAGGTGTTCTTAAAACTGGTGCTGAGTTTCTGTCCCTTCATTGCTACAATGTAGGCCTTTTCTACTGTTGCTGAGACGTCTAAACATGTGTTAATGTCAGATTGCCCCATGGTAAAAACTTACTCTTCATCCTCACAATGATGAGCCTTGATCAGTTGGTCTACAGTACCAAGATGAGATCCTATCCTTGCCTGAGAAATAAAGAAGAAAAAGAAGAAAAAGAAGGAAAAGAAGAAAGAGAAGACAAAGCAGAAAAAGAAGAAAAAGAGAAAAAGTCTTACCTGTCCAGGGGTCCCTGTTCAATCCGTGGGAAATTAGGGGTTCCGGCAGGTGGGCATGGAGTTGGTGAGAAATGAATGACAAACAAATACTAACATAAGGGAGTGCTGTATCTTAATGTAATTTGTCAATTGAGAACCATTCTTATATTACAGACAAAAAACAAGAAGGCTAGGCGAATACATTTGCCAAGGTACACTGGTTCTTACACAAAACAAAGAAAATGCATACATAAAAAGATTGCAGAAGCCAGGCCTCATTTACAACTGAGAATAGGAACAACCCTTAATTAAGATCAGCTAAACACAGGAGCCAGGTGAATGCTCTGATACAATGCTAGTCTATTGTTAAGCCCACCACCAGGGGTCCTTCAGTAAATAACTGATTATGCTATTCCTCTGGACCTAATGAAAAACCTGCACAAGGGGAATTCCATTCTACTATCCCTTTCAAGAATAATACTACTACAACCCACCTATTTCCTAGGTCATTGTGTATTATTGTGTTTGGGTGTGACTCGGCTATTGTCCTAAGTAATTATTATGTAGACTAGCCTTGAGCTTTTCTAACTCTATTCAAGTAAATTGTAATACTTGATTATTTTCACTGTCTCTACTAGAAGTAAATTTGAGTGTTACTGAATAGATAATATTCTTACTGAATTCCAAGCTCAGGGTCAGTTTCAACGACTATCTAGGACATTGGAACATTGGTGAAGGCTTAGCGATATGTCAAAATCAATCCTTAAAGGCACTTGTAATAAAACAATACTGAAAGAGAGCACACGGATCCATATACCAAACTAATGTGGGGACAGGTTTTGAGTGTATGTGCTATGGGAATGCCAAGGTTTCAGGAGGCTAAATTTCAGTGAAACTCGTTGCCTTGGTACTGCTTCCAGGTTTCCAAATCTGTCCAGCAGACTTCACTGGAGTGGATGTAGCATTGAAGTAAATCTCCCATCCCAAATATGCCCCAGCAATGAAAACATGACACAGTTAATATGATTACATGCTGTGAGCCTAGATTGGGCAGATCTAATGCTACTACACTACCATCTTCTACAGCTTATGAAACCCCTTTAGAACTTTCGGTTTCTCCAGGCCATGCGCTTCTGCTCTGCTTTTATTCTTCTTCCTCCTCCTCTGCATCCTCTCCTTCTTCCATTTTCTCCTCCCCCTCTCTCTTACCGTCTGCTCCACCTTCCCTTTTATCTGCCCAATCATCAGCTGTCCTTTATTTTACAAGCTAAGGTGGGAGGCAGGTTCACAGGAAATCACCTGAGTGCTGACTCATTCCTGGTTCCCAACCCCTCACAGGAGAACAGATTTAACATCAAATACAGCTAGCCCCAGGGCTATCCACAACATATGCAGACTGTATCTTGGGTATTCTGTACTTTTTTTTTTTTTTTTTTTGGCTAATATCCACTTATTCATGAGTACATACCATACATGGCCTTTTGGGTCTGAGTTATCTCACTCAGGATGATATTTTTTTAGTTCCATTCATTTGCCTTCAAACTCAGGATATTCTTGTTCTTAATAGCTGAGTAGTATTCCATATGTAAATTACCATATTTTCTGTATCTATTCTTCTGTCATGGGACATCTGGGTTATTTTCCAGCTTCAGGCCATCACAAACAAGGCAGCTATGAACATAGTGGAACATGTGCCCTTTTAGCATAGTGGGGCATCTATTGGTTATATTCCCAAGAATGGTATAGCTCGGTCTTAAGGACGATATATTTCCAATTTTCTGAGGAACCTCCAGATTGATTTCCAGAGGGTATGTACAAGTTTGCAATCTCATCATCAATGGAGGACTGTTCCTCTTTTTCCATATCCTAGCCAACATGTGTTTTGACCTGAGGTTTTGATCTCAGGATCTTTTTGATTTGAGTTGCTCTGATCAGTAAGGATGTTAAACATTTCTTTAGGTGCTTCTCAGACATTTAAGATTCCTCTGCTGTGAATTTTTGTTTTAGTTCTAAATCTCATATTTTTATTGGGTTGTTTGGTTTTTAGGTGGTTAGCTTCTTGAATTCTTTATATAGTTTTAGATATTAGCCCACTAATGGATGTGGTGTTAGTGAAGATTTTTTCCCAATCTGTAGGTTTCTGATTTGTGTTATTATCTATGTACTTTACCTTACCAAACCTTTCCAGTTTCATTAGGTCCCATTTATTAATTCTTGATCTTAGAGCATGAGCCATTGGAGTTCGGTTTAGGAACTCCCTCCCTATGCCAATGAATTCAAGGCTCTTTTCCACTTTCTTTTCTATTAGATTCAGAGTACCTGGTTTTCTGCTGAGGTCCTTGATCCACTTGGACTTGAGCTTTATACAAGGTGAAAAATGTAGGTCTATTTTCATTTCTTTACATACAGATAGCCAGTTTAGACCAGAACCATTTACTGAAGATGCTTTCCTCTTTCCATTGTATATTTTTGCTCCTTTGTCAAAGATCAAGTGTCTGTAAGTATCTGATTATATTTCTGTGTCTTCAATTCTGTTTCATTGATCGATGTGGCTGTCTTTGTACCAATACCATCCAGTTTTTATCACTATTGCTCTGAGGTAAAGCTTGACGTCAACAATGTTGATTCCCCCAGCTGTTCTTTTATAGACTTTCAACCAAAAGTTATCAAGCCTAATGAAGAAGGACACTTCATATTCATCAAAGCGAAAATCCATCAAAAGAATGTCTCAATTCTGAACATCTATGCCCCAAAACATATATGCATAGCACCCACATTCATAAAAGAAATTTTACTAAAACTCAAAACACATGTTGAATCTCACACAATAATAGTGAGAGACTTCAACACCCCCATTCTCATCAATGTGCAGGTCATTGAAAAAGAAACTGAACAGAGACACAGTGAAACTAATAGACATTATGAAACAAATGGATTTGTTTGTGCTGGAGTTTTTCTTCTTGGATCCTCTGTAGTGATGGATTGGTAGATAGATACTGTTGAATTTGGTTTAGTTCTGGAATATTTTGGTTTCTCTATCTATGTTGATTGAGAGTTCTGCTGAGTATAGCAGCCTGGTATGGCATTTGTCTTTTGTTAGTTTGCATGACCTCTGATCAGGCTGTTATAATCTCTGTTGAGAAGTCTGGTATAAGTTGATAGGTCTACTTTTTTTTATTTTACTTGGCCCTTTTCTCTTGCAGCTTTTAATATTCGTTCTTTGTTTAGTGTGTTTAGTGTTTTCATTACTATGTGACAAGAGGGTTTTCTTTTGGTCCAATCTATTTGGAGTTTTATAGGCGTCTTGTATCTTTATGGCCATCTCTTTCTTTAGGAAGTTTTCTATAATTTTGTTGAAGACATTGCTGGTACTTTGACCTGGGAATCTTCATTCTCCTCTATTCCAAATATCTTTAGATTTGTTTTTTGTTTTTCTTTATTGTGTCCTGAATTTCCTGGATTCTTTGGTTTTGGAGTCTTACATTTTGAATTTTCTTTGACAATTGTGTCAGTCTCTTCTATGGTACCTTCTACACCTGAGATTCTCTCTTCTGTCTCTTTTATTCTATTTGTGATACTTACATCTGTAATTTCTGACCTATTTCCTAGGTTTTCCATTTCCAGTTTTGCCTGCATTTGTGTTTTCTTTATTGTTTCTACTTTCACTTTTAGGTCTTGGACTGCTTTATTCAATTCCTTCACCTGTTTGCTTTGTTTCCTTTATTTCTTTAAGGGATTCATTTGTTTACTCTTTAAGGGCTTATTCCTGTTTATCTGTGTTTGCCTATATTTCTTTCAGTGAATTATTAATATCCTCCTTAAAGGACTTTTTTATCGTTATGAGATAGGATTTTAGGTCAATATCCTCTTTTTCACTTGTGTTGGTGTATTCAGGGCTTGTGGTTGTGGGAGAACTCAGTTCTGATGATGAATATTGGCTTCTGTTTGCTTATGGACTTATGTTTGCCTCTTACCATCTGGTTATCTCTGGTGTTTTCTAGTCTGGGTGATTTCTAGTCTGAAGTCTGCCTCTTTTGTCCCTGGGTTGCTTCAGGCCTCCTGATAGGTCTGTGGCCTTGGCTTTAGCAGACCACCTGTGGGACCTTCCAACTGGGACCGGTTCAGTGTTACCTCCTTCCAGCCTAGCAAGGCTGGTTGAGAACATCCCCTACTTAGGCAGAGCCACCTGCTGTGCTGCTTCTCTCCTTTGATGTGCCACTACCTGCTACCTGCCTGAGGCCTAACCAGTTCTCTGAGATCTTCCGGAGTTAGCTATGAACTGTGATTTTCGCGGGTTCCTACTATAAGACTGATCTGACAACTTCAAAGGAACTTTGTGTGACTGGTAATGGGCCTCCCCTATTCTTTATAAAGCATGTTTATAAAGTTGAGCCTTGATCAGAATACTTTCTTGAATCCCTTTCTCTCTTTACCCACCTAGATTCCCTCTTTTCTTTCAGTTCTAAGATGCATCCCAGGCTCGAACCCAGACATAAGAACCGCAGGCCAGCCCCAACAGAGGGGCAGAGAAGCTGCTGATCTGTTGCTCTGGCTGCAGTAGATCTCCAAGCAGACATTCAGACTATTGTGTCTTCAAAAGAGCACTAAAGCTGTTGTCCTGTGTGAAGGTGTTCTCCAGGGGACCTACAGACTATGGTTTCTGTTTTCTGTGTGAATCAAAACTCCTGGGATGTTTTCAGTCTGTTGGGTCAGTTGCCCTGTATACAGTGGAGCTCCTGAGATACCTTCAAGCTGTGGTGTCTTCAGGGGACAAGACAAGCTGGTGAACAGTTGCTCTCTGTGCAGCAGATCTCCTGGGATGCCTCAGGCTATGATGTCAGTTGCCCAGATGGCTCAGGATATGGTGTCTTCACTGGAACAGACTAGCTAGCAGTCTGACTCAGCAAAATGAACCTGGCAGAAGTGGAGTGGTATTTGGGGTCTGCGGTTTGGTGGGTGAAGGGTCCTGAGTCCACTTGCCTCCCAGAAGCAGCTCTGGGACTTGGAGGAGGAGTTCTCACCAACTGCTCTGAGTGCAGTGGATCCTGTAGGATGGCTCAGGATATGGTGTCTTCAGAGGAGCAGAGCAGCTAGCAGTCTGCCTCAGCAGAAAGGACTAGGCAGAAGGGGATTTCTTTCTTTCTTTCTTTCTTTCTTTCTTTCTTTCTTTCTTTCTTTCTTTCTTTCTTTCTTTCTTTCTTCCTTCCTTCCTTCCTTCCTTTCTTTCTTTCTTTCTTTCTTTCTTTCTTTCTTTCTTTCATTTCTATATTTCTTTCTTCCTTAGGTAAGGGGATGGAGTTAAGAAGAAAAACGGGGGATATGAAATATTATCAGAAATTAGATATTTAGGGGTAGCTTATGGAATCTATTCTTAAACCAAAAAAATAATAATCATAATCTTATACTGATAGGGATCTTTATATTTTGATATGAAAGTCATGTTCTATTTTGTTACATTGGTACAGAAATTTTGTAGATTAATAAAAGTTTGAGCTTTGATTGATATAAATCTTTATATACTGATAAAATTTAAGACAAATTTTGGACAACATAATACATATTGGTTCAACTCTTAGATAAGTATTATGCCTATTCAATTCATTTTAAAATACAACATTTAGGCCCAGTCCTGTTAATAGAAGAATTTAATAGAGTAATAAGAATTAATGGTGGTGCATGCCTTTAATCCACAGCACTTGGGAGGCAGAGGCAGGTGGATTTCTGAGTTCAAGGCCAGCCTGGTCTACAGAGTGAGTTCCAGGACAGCCAAGGCTACACAGAGAAACCCTGTCTTGAAAAAACAAAACACACAAACAAACAAACAAACAAACAAACAAAAAACAAGCTGTCTCTATCATTTCTATATGATTTTTGCAAGCTGCATTCCTGGACTTGCTGTATGCTCAGATTATATTTATTCCTTTTCAGGTCTCTGATGGGGTTGAGGACTACATAGGTATATTTTCACAATTGTAGAGCACACCTGCAGTAGAAAGACAGGGCATCAAGTGGAGGGATGGAGTTGCCATCCCCTAGTCGAAAACTCTGACCCAGAATTGTTCCTGTCTAAAAGAACTGCAGGTGCAAATATGGAGAAGAGCCTGAGTAAAAGGAGGCCAAATGACAGGTCCAAATTGGGTTCCAGCTCAAGTGGAGGCTCGAAGTCCTGACACAATGACTAATGTAATGGTGTGCTTACAGACAGGAGCCTAGCATGGCTGCCCTCCAAGAGGCCCAACCAGCAGCATACACCAGGTGATATGAGGACACTGACACATATGCAACAGAGGACTGCCTGGACTGCCCTCAGTGAGAGAAGGCACACCTAAGGTTCAAGACACTTGAGGCCCCAGGGAATAAGGAGGTCTGGTGCAGTGTGGGTGGGTAGGGGTGTAGGTAAATTCTCTTGAAGACAGGGAGAATGTGTGGGATGAGGAACAGTCAGAGGGCAGACTGGGAGGGGGATAATGACTGGTTTTTTAAAAAAAAATTAAATAATAAAAATAGTAATAGTAATAATAATAAAAGATGTTTAGGCCCCCCAAAATAATTTTTAAGTTAATGAAGCAAATTAAAATAGAAATTGATTTAGATGGACAACTATGTACAACTTTGAACTCAACAGGATAGGAGCGATAATAAAAAATTCTCTTCTGAATTTCCAAGTACAATAAGAGTAGAATTTTAAAATATAACTATTACTTTGTAATTTTCATAATTATTTCACAGTTGTTTCTCATCTATGTTGTTTACTATTGTAAGACAATAAGTTATTATTTAGGTTAAAAATGTGAATAATTGAGGTTTGCTCTATTGCTGTATATTGTAATGCTAAATACTGGCCCCCTAATCTGGTTGTTCCCAAAGAGAAAGAAAACTTCAAGTACAACAAGTGATGCTATGTAACCTCGCTTTTCAATTTAAACATATTTGTAGAATGAAGATGGCCTCAGCCTGTCACTGAGCAAGAGAGAGGTAGGCAGGGTTTTAGTACACATGCTTGTAGTCTGAAGCAAGAAGACACCAGGGGTAGGTAAGTCATGAGATGCCAATGAGCACTCCCCAATTGTAGTTAGGAGGGGCACAAATGGCACATAGCAAGTTATAACATGGGTTTATTGATAATGAAGTAGATACTAATAACTTTGAGGGTACATTTAGCTTGTTATAAATATAAAAGTTTTGTATCTTTTATCTAGGAACAGAATGATGAAAGACAGGATAAAAACCCACAACTGAGATTAATTATTACTACAATAGTAGACACTTTAATAATTATTTTTAACAATCGCTTGGCTTTTACTACATGATTATTATTAAATAAGCATAAGATATTTCTTAGTAATGTGAGATTGTAAATAAATGAATAGAATTTAAAATATTAGCATAGGTAACATGATTATAACATTCAACATGTTTAGAATGAGATAATATATGAATGAGATATTTAACACGTTTAAGGAACTATTAAATCTCTTAGATTTTTATACAATATTCAAATGATAATGAGTGCAGTAGAAAATGAATCAAGTGTTTATATGCTCAACTTTATCTTCTCAGTATGCTGAGTCAAGAGAGTCATTTCATGCAAGTTTGCACAGTTCTTTCTCAAGATTAAAAAAAAGAACTAATTTTATTCTAAAACAGAAAAAATAAGGGCTGAAAGTGTCATGTCATTTTATTTGAATCTTTTTAAATGAAGGAGCTTTATGGTTTTCATTTATTAAAGTGTTGTTTAGGATTAAAAGAGATGGGAAAGTGACAGAAGAAGTAAATCACAAATATCTTTATGGTGAGTGTTTGTGTGAAATGCTCTCTACTGTTATAGTTTCTAAGTTAGAAAGTCTTCTCTGAGCACAAGAACACAGAATAAAAAATACTACCTTAGACAAAAAGTGAGAATGTATACTGTAACAAATCAACTGCTGACTGCTTAGACAGAATAATTTGTGAAAGCCACAATTTTAGGCAACTGATAGAATATAATGAAGTAACATCTTGTTCCACATGATAATGCTGGAGATTTTTCTTGATCTCCAATATGAAATCAATGTGGGATACATAAAAATTACAAGAAAATATTTTCTGCTTTTTTTAATTATAATTTTATACATGAGTTTAATATATCTGCTAAAATTCACCCTCTCATCCATACGTCTTATCCCTTCCCCATCCCTTGTATAGAGAAAGTCCCCACTTCATTTCATGTTTTTTTGCTCTATGACACAGTGGGATAATTCAGGGCCTCTTTGTCAGCACAGATATGGAACTTTTCACTGGAACATGGAACAGTAGCTACCCAACTAATGACAATGACAATCTTTTTTCTTTTAGCTATTACCTGTCAATAGATTTCTTGGGAGGTTTCAGCCCTTATAAGTCCTACCCTAGTTTGTGAAAATTTACAGGTTTAATCTGGGTTTTCTTTGTGCAAGCAACAGAAGATACAGAGATCATGAATGTCAATTTTTTTTCCATGCTCATAAGAGAGAATCCAATGACCCACTTCCTCATCTCTTGGCTCTTACATTTTTTTCTACTACCTTTCACAGTGTTTCCTGAACCTTGTAAGCATGTCATTCATACCCCATTGAAGGCTGAAAAGTTAACAGTAACTTGTTCTGAGCACTTGATCAGGCAGCCCTGGATCTTTGCATTAACTGTCCATACCTAGTAAATACTGTAGTCAATGTTTACCTAGTGTTTACATTTAAATCTTGATAAATTTGTGTCAACATTTGTCAAAATAATCTTTACATGTAAGTGTGATGATTAAGCCAAAAAACACCATTAGGTTTTATAACATTTAATTATTCAGAAAATTATCAAAGTTATATGCAAACCATCTTAATAATATATTCAGAACTGTTCAATATTTTGTCTGTATGTTATTCCATTTAAGAGCAATTTAGTTATTGCATTGATTGTAGTGATTATTTTCTATAACCCAATTATACGGATGACTTGTAATTATATATTGGAAATTTGAAATTTACCTGTTATTCTGTAACTTACTTAAATAGTATTTCCATGAACATATTTGTAAACATGCTTTTATTTGCAACTATATTTTCTTTGGTAACTATATAACTTCATGTAATCACGTACGTATTTGAAGAAACCTGATTCTATGGTCCTAGGCCATGGACATTCATATTTGAGTGAAATATGTCTTTTACTCCCTTTGATGTTAGGGCTGCATCCTCTGTTGACTCATTTGTACAAACAATACCAAGTGAAATGTGGTTATGATTGCTATTTGTAAATGCTTATGTTTTTTTATTATATATATTTTTTTATTACGTATTTTCCTCAACTACATTTACAATGCTATCCCAAAAGTCCCCCATACCCTCTCCTCCACTCCCCTACCCACCCATCCCCACTTTTTGGCCCTGGCGTTCCCCTGTACTGGGGCATATAAAGTTTGCATGTCCAATGGGCCTCTCTTTCCAGTGATGGCTTACTAGGCCATCTTTTGATACATATGCAGCTAGAGTCAAGAGCTTTGGGGTACTGGTTAGTTCATAATGTTGTTGCACCTACAGGATTGCAGATCTCTTTAGCTCCTTGGATACTTTCTCTAGCTCCTCCATTGGGGGCCCTGTGACCCATCCAATAGCTGACTGTGAGGATCCACTTATGTTTGCTAGGCCCCGGCCTAGTCTCACAAGAGACAGCTATATCAGGGTCCTTTCAGCAAAATCTTGCTAGTGTATGCAATGGTATCATCGTTTGGAGGCCAATTATGGGATGGATCTCTGGATATGGCAGTCTCTAAATGGTCCATCCTTTTGTCTCAGCTCCAAACTCTGTCTCTGTAACTCCTTCCTTGGGTGATTATTTCCAATTCTAAGAAGGGGCAAAGTGTCCACACTTTGGTCTTCGTTGTTCTTCAGTTTCGTGTGTTTTACAAATCATCTCTTATATCTCGGGTATACTAAGTTTCTGGGCTAATATCCACTTACCAGTGAGTACATATCATTTGAGTTCTTTTGTGATTGTGTTACCTCACTCAGGATGATGGCCTCAAGGTCCAACCATTTGCCTAGGAATTTCATAAATTCAGTCTTTTTAATAGGTAAGTAGTACTCCATTGTGTAAATGTACCATATTTTTTGTATCCATTCCTCTGTTGAGGGGCATCTGGGTTCTTCCCAGCTTCTGGCTATTATAAATAAGGCTGCTATGAACATAGTGGAGCATGTGTCCTTCTTACAATTTGGGACATCTTCTGGATATATGCCCAGGAGAGGTATTGCCGGATCTTCTGGTAGTACTATGTCCAATTTTCTGAGGAACAGCCAGACTGATTTCCAGAGTGGTTGTACAAGCTTGCAATCCCACCAACAAAGAAGGAGTGTTTCTCTTTCTCCACATCCACACCAGCATCTGCTGTCACCTGAATTTTTGATCTTAGCCATTCTGACTGGTGTGAGATAGAATCTCAGGGTTGTTTTGACTTGCATTTCTCTGATGATTAAGGATGCTGAACATTTTTTCAGGTGCTTCTCAGCCATTCGGTATTCCTCAGGTGAGAATTCTTTGTTTAGTTCTGAGCCCCATTTTTTAATGGGGTTATTTGATTTTCTGGAGTCCACCTTCTTGAGTTCTTTATATATATTGGATATTATTCCCCTATCTGATTTAGGATAGGTAAAGATCCTTTCCCAATCTGTTGGTGGTCTTTTTGTCTTATTGACTGTGTCTTTTGCCTTGCAGAAGCTTTGCAGTTTCATGAGGTCCCATTTGTGAATTCTCGATCTTACAGCATAAGCCATTGCTGTTCTATTCAGGAATTTTCCCCCTGTGCCCATATCTTCGAGGCTTTTCCCCACTTTCTCTTCTATACGGTTC
Source organism: Mus musculus (assembly GCF_000001635.26). Taxonomy (NCBI): domain Eukaryota; kingdom Metazoa; phylum Chordata; class Mammalia; order Rodentia; family Muridae; genus Mus; species Mus musculus. The sequence goes on along the minus strand of NC_000073.6, from coordinate 86,631,115 downwards.
AGTGTCTCTGGTTTTATGTGAACTTCCTTGGTCCACTTAAATTTGACCTTAGTACAAGGAGATAGGAATGGATCAATTCGCATTCTTCTACATGATAACAACCAGTTGTGCCAGCACCATTTGTTGAAAATGCTGTCTTTCTTCCACTGGATGGTTTTAGCTCTCTTGTCGAGAAGATCAAGTGACCATAGGTGTGTGGGTTCATTTCTGGGTCTTCAATTCTGTTCCATTGGTCTACTTGTCTGTCACTATACCAGTACAATGTAGTTTTTATCACAATTGCTCTGTAGTAAAACTTTAGGTCAGGCATGGTGATTCCATCAGAGGTTCTTTTATCCCTGAGAAGAGTTTTTGCTAATCTAGGTTTTTTTGTTATTTCAGATGAATTTGCAGATTGCTCTTCCTAATTCGTTGAAGAATTGAGTTGGAATTTTGATGGGGATTGCATTGAATCTGTATATTGCTTTTGGCAAGACAGCCATTTTTACAATGTTGATCCTGCCAATCCATGAGCATGGGATGTAACTTCCTAATTAAAATTTATTTTAAATACATCATTAACAGTATATACTCCTGCTGTGTACTGTGGTGGCTTGAATATGTTTGGCCCATGGGAAGTGGCACTATTTGAAGGTATGGGCATTGTTGGAGAAAGTGTGTCACTGTGGGTATGTTTTGAGATCCTATACTCAAGCTTTGCCCAATGTAGAGGAGACCATTTTCCTATCATATGGTGGATGACAGAATTCTTCTTGCTGCCTTTGGATCAAAATATATAAATCTTTGCTCCTCCAGTACCTTGTCTGCTTGCATTGTGCTATGCTTCCCACCATGATGATAAGAGATTGAACCTTGGACATGGTAAACCATTACCAACGAAATGTTTTCTTTTACAAGAGTTGCCTTGGAGGGCTGGAGAGATGGCTTCATGAATAAAAGCACTGACTACTCTTCTAGAGGTTCTGAGTTCAATTCCCAGGAACAACACATTGGCTTGCAACCATCTTCAATGGTATACTATGCGTTTTTCATATCTGAAGACAGCTACATTGTACTCATATACATAAAATAAATCTTAAAAAAAATCCCAACATTGCACTTAGTGTACAGACCCCAGTGGGGAAGATAGAGCAAGGACTTAAGGAGCTGAAGAGCTTCGCAACACCATAGGAAGAACAACAATATCAACCAACCCAACCCCTCAAAGTTCCTAGGGAATAAACTATCCACCAAAGTGTACACATCAAGGTGCTCATGGTTCCAGGTATATATGTAGCAGAGGATTCCCTCATCAGGCATCCACTGCAAGGGGAGTGTCTTGATCATGTGGAGGAGCAATGTCCCAGGGTAAAGAAATGCTAAGGCACCAAGGTAGGAGTGGATGGACATGAGGGGGAGAACCCTCATAGAGGTAGGTGAAGGGGAGAGGGCATAAGGGGTCTATGGAGGGAAACTGGAAAGGGGGATAACATTTGAAATGATAATAAATAAATAAGCATTTAAAAATTCCCCAAACTTCTTAAATTTATCTTCTTCTCCTAATATATGTTATAATACATATTATATTTTCAATTTCATATATTATAATATTAACATAAAATTATATTACATACATTATATACTTATTATATAAATTACATTATAAACATAATATATATTTTACAGAATTACAAAAATAAAAGAGTTGTTTTGGTTATCTTTGGTCATCATATCTCTTCACAACAAAGGAAACCCTAACTAAGACATGTGCATTTGATAAAATCAATAATTCCATGTATATTTTGAATAATACATTTGCTGTCATGTGTTTTTTAAAGCACTAGTGTGCTAAATTTCCATTTAAACATGTGCCAATACCTTCAATTATATTCTTGAAGCTTGAATTTTTAGCTATACAAAATAAATTTCTAAACTCAGTTATTTCCATCCAATTTAAGAAAAATAAAACTACTCTATTCTTATTATTATGACTGAATCACAATTCATGTACAAGAAAAACTAATTCTGATTTTACTACCATATAATTTTCTATTATATCTCTATTATTACTAGAATGCTAGCATATAAAATTTTCATGTCTACAATTTAGGTAACATAAATTGTCCTAAGGAGTGAGTTTCTTCCTCTAGAATCTTTTTCTAAAGTATCCTCTACACCACAACCAGAAAGAACATTTCATAATGTCATTTAAAAGATAATTCTATCATAATTTATAGTTCAAATGGTGATATTTATATAATAATGTAAGCCAAAATTCTGTTTATGACCTAGAAGAACTGTTGATAAGCTACCAGATATTTTATTAGGTCTACTACTACTACTACTACTACTACTACTACTACTACTACTACTACTCTACTACTACTATTACTACTACTAAAACAACTGTTAGTACCACTACTATTAATTCAAACAAAATTCTTACATTGTAGCCAAGGCTATACTAATACTCTCTGTATATCTCAGGGTGACAATTATCTTATCTCAGCCATCCAGATACTATAATAATAATTATAGGTACAGACCACAACACTAAGCTTTTTTCTTCCTTTATCTAAGTAAATTTGTTCTTGAGAATCCTGTGATCATGCACTGGTCATGTTTGTCTTTACAGTAGTCATTGCACATGCTGCCCAAACTTATGGGAAAAAAAGCCCCTCCTCTTCCATGCATGCATAAGAGGGGTGGTTCCCTTCTTTGAGAATGAATCACCCATCAGATTTCAGTTTCCTAAATATACCTAACATCACAGGACTGCTCAAAGCTCCAGTTATCACTGTGTGATCACCAGGTACTAGCCAGGTAACTGTGTACAGTTAAATAGTTCATACTTTTCAGATGATTGGTTGGTTGTTCATTTAATCTTCTGAAATTATGGTCAATGGGCAGTTTACATAGGAAAGAATTATAAGCAAGGTAAAAATTTTCAGTAAATGGCATAAAGGCATAAATTTCTAAATAGGTGAGTCTAACTAAGGAAGTGGTGCAAGCTGCAACCCAGACAAAAGGAAGATTGATCCAATGGCAAAACCTTCCTATCAAAGTCTCCAAATTAGTTAAATGAAATCTCCCTTCAAATGTAACAACTAAAAGTAGGAATGCAACTGGGATCCTCTGCTCACACATAGCCATACAGAAAAGATTTTCCAAGAGGTTATCATCAATACCCTAGACTGGTACTTTAACTTCCACCTAAGGGTCTTAGCCACATCTTGAGCACATGTTAGGCTATCTTGGAATACTCAATCATGAGGAACTGATTTTGCAGTCCGATTCTAGATAGAAGGGAATATGGAGGCTGGCAACAAAGTTCCTGCAGGCTCCTGATGCTAGAGAATGTGTGGCAAGGTAAAATTCCTCAAAAGAGGCCCCTGATTGGTCATTGCATGTAACTAGAAAATGAACCCCAAGTTGCAGTGGGAACTTTATAATTTGGGTGATGCCAGGATTCTGGAACATCTACCAAAGAAAGCGATCAGTGTAGAGATGGTCCAGTTTCAATAAGGATAACAGTGAGGGAGTGTCAGAGGTAGAGCTGTGAAGTTGCTGAAGGTTATTTAAGCCCACATGATACCATCATACGTCCCCAATATCAGATATGGAGCTACAGCATTTGATATTTCTTTGATGTTTTAGTTTTGTTCCAAACTATTTTCTTTTTGTGCTATGAACTGCCATCCCTTTTACGTTTTAAGTGGGAATGCTTACACTGTGCCATTGTGTATTTACAGTTTGTAATTTATATTTTGATTTTATAAAGTTCATGGGTCAACTCGTGTTTCAAATGAAATTTGAAGAGAAGCACCCAAGGAACTAAAGGGAACTGCAACCCTATAGGTGGAACAACAATATGAACTAAGCAGTACCCCGGAGCTCTTGTCTCTAGCTGCATATGTATCAAAAGATGGCCTAGTCGGCCATCACTGCAAAGAGAGGCCCATTGGACTTGCAAGCTTTATATGCCCCAGTACAAGGGAACGCCAGGGCCAAAAAGGGGGAGTGGGTGGGTAGCGGAGTGGGGGGGTTATGGGGGACTTTTGGTATAGCATTGGAAATGTAAATGAGCTAAATACCTAATAAAAAATGGAAAAAAAAAAGAAGAGAAGATTCCAGAAGAATAATGGTGCTGTTAAAACTTTATAAACCTTTTTTTTTTAGGTTTAGAAAAAAACAAACAAACAAACAAACAAACAAAATCTTTATAAACCGTAAAAGACAAAATGAATTCTGCATTGTAAAATGAATATGAAAGTTTAGACACCAGGAGTGGTATGATATTGTGTCAAAATTATACATTTGGGTATCAAGATGGCAAAGAATGAAACTATCATGTCTTACAGTAATTTTCAACTGCGTGTGATATAAAATGACATTAGAAAGAAACGTCTTGACATACTCATGATGGTCTTTCAAATATGAGTGAATGACCTTGGAAGTACACTTTGAGTGTAAGGTTATAGTTCTGTTGAATATGGTCCTTAACTGAATAAAGAGGAAAGGGTGAGCAGAGCATCAACATTGTCTTGACATGTGTCTTCCTAATTTCAGGTTGAATATGACCCTTACTACGGACAACATGCCTTCCCTTCCATGCAATGTGCATGATTTCTAAGTTCAAATCATGAGCTAAATAATATGTATTTAGTTTCATATGATCCTGGGAAAGTATGAGCCAATTTCTCCATGATTTTTCTATGCATTTTCTGGGGAATGATCTCTCTTTCCTACAGAAAATGCCAATTATCTTAACACTAATTGTCTTAAAAGAAAAGAAAATAATAAGTAAGACTATTAAGAATGATTTTTCTTTGGGGAATATTAAGGTTGAAGCCAAAGGCCTTAAAAAGGTCTGTTAGAGACCTCTAGATTACATAGTGTTTCAAAGGAAATATAAACATAACTTCAAACATGGTAAATTATATTCTTATTTGTATTTGCTTTAATCTATATTAAGAAGTGGATAAAGTTTAGCACCTATGTTTGAGTCTTATCAGGGGCCAAAATTTTAACTATACATGAGGATTACAGAGTTTGCAAACTTTTATGTGATCCTTCAATAATCTGAATGTTAATGTTTATGATTTTTTTCCTTCTTAACTGGATCTGTTGGAAGTCCTTTCTCTACATGTCTGATGAGAAAGCCATGTTTCAGGTATTTGAGAATTTTGAATAAATGTGACATTGTATCTATTTTCAATGAGAAATACACCTATCACAAATGTAGTAACCAGTAATATACTTACAGATGGAGCTTGAAGCAGAAGTATATCAGCATATATTGGATCTTACTAAGAAGTGATCATAACATGGTATGTTAAAGACAAATGTGAAAGCACAATTGGATGAAATAGTTTGATATGATGGTCTCTAAAGATTCCTGTACAAAGAAAACACAAGAAGATCCTGACATATCCATAATACACATGCATGTATATGACTCAAAAACTTTCCTAATTTAGGTATATTTTTTATTGAAGACATAATTCATATTTTAATTTTATGTATATTTGTGGTTTTATGTATTTATGTTTGTATACACTGTACATGCCTGGTGCCTATAAAAGCCAGAAAAAGGTGTTAGAGCCCTTGGAACTGGAGTCACAGACAATTGTGGGCCACCATGTAGATTTTGGAAAATGAACTCACATTGTCTCCAAGAGCAACAAGTGTTTCATCTTCTGAGTCATGGCTCCAGCCACTCACTTTTTTTTCCTCTTTTGATTTTATAAAACATCTTTTGAGGATATGATTTAATTAAAATATTTTTAATATCCTTGCATCACTTTAACCCCACCTCATATACCCGTGTTCTCTCTTTCAAATACAGTACCTCCTTTCTGTTGTTGTCTTGGTTTACTAAGATAGTGCATGCATGTATATGTGTACATGTAGAGAGAATCTCTTATAAGCATCACCTGTCAATAAAAACGCTTATGGCTAATGAGTTGAGACAGTAAAGAGGAGGTGGGACACTGGCAGGAAGACAGAGGTTTCATGAGAATTGGTAACAGAATAATAGGAGAAGAAAGAAAACTTGAAATATATTCAATGAAAATGCTGGAGGAGCACTTGAGAGGGAATCCAAGGAAAAAGGCTGGAACTGAAGGAGAGGTAAGTAACTAAGTGGTAGACACAGAGTAGTTTGAATGGGTTAGAGTTAGCCAGGGAATGAGACAAAGATTATGGCCTAGGCATTTAATAATAAATGAATAGTCACAGAGTTGTCATCCTGGAAGCAGGAGCTAGAAGGAGAAAGAGATTTAATATATTTACATACACATACACACACACACACACACACACACACACACACACATTTTCAAATGCCCTTCATTGGGGAAGTCCATATCTCCCATTTCCAAGGAGGCTCCAACTCTCTTCTCATAGCAAATTTATTGATATAGTCTATACTTTAAGATTTTATTAATTGAAGATGATATGAATGTTACACAAAAATCTATACTTATTTTACCTTGTTTACATCCATGATGACAGATATTTATTTGTATATGTTTAAATATTTGATATAACTATAACTGAGAGTTTACAATTACAACATATGCCTATTTTACATATGAATTTAATATGATGGATAATATTATTTTCTTAAGCAAGGGAACTTAAATTGTTTTGTTATGGAAATATTATGGCACAGATTTTAAGGTTCCAGCAAACTAGAAGTGGTTAATATCATCTCAGAAAGCAAATAAAAAACAATCCTAAAAGTCAGGGAAGGAATTTGATAAATATAAACATATAACTATATATATATATATATATATATATATATATATATATATATATATGTAGGAAAAAGGAGACATAGATTATTAGAAAAAGGATAAGAGTTATGAATCTCACCTATTCCCGATCAAAATGTGACTTTGTGGACTATATCTCTGTTCTGAACTTATTTTTTTTTTTTCCATTTTTTATTAGGTATTTAGCTCATTTACATTTCCAATGCTATACCAAAAGTCCCCCTTACCCACCCACCCCCACTCCCCTACCCACCCACTCCCCCCCTTTGGCCCTGGCGTTCCCCTGTACCGGGGCACACAAAGTCTGCATGTCCAATGGGCCTCTCTTTCCAGTGATGGCCGACTAGGCCATCTTTTGATACATATGCAGCTAGAGTCAAGAGCTCAGGGGTACTGGTTAGTTCATAATGTTGTTCCACCTATAGGGTTGAAGATCCCTTTAGCTCCTTGGGTACTTTCTCTAGCTCCTCCATTGGGAGCCCTGTGATCCATCCATTAGCTGACTGTGAGCATCCACTTCTGTGTTTGCTAGGCCCCGGCATAGTCTCACAAGAGACAGCTACATCTGGGTCCTTTCGATAAAATCTTGCTAGTATATGCAATGGTGTCAGCGTTTGGATGCTGATTATGGGGTGGATCCCTGGATATGGCAGTCTCTACATGGTCCATCCTTTCATCTCAGCTCCAAACTTTGTTTCTGTAACTCCTTCCATGGGTGTTTTGTTCCCACTTCTAAGGAGGGGCATAGTGTCCACACTTCAGTCTTCATTTTTCTTGAGTTTCATGTGTTTAGGAAATTGTATCTTATATCGTGGGTATCCTAGGTTTTGGGCTAGTATCCACTTATCAGTGAGTACATATTGTGTGAGTTCCTTTGGGATTGTGTTACCTCACTCAGGATGATGCTCTCCAGGTCCATCCATTTGGCTAGGAATTTCATAAATTCATTCTTTTTAATAGCTGAGTAGTACTCCATTGTGTAGATGTACCACATTTTCTGTATCCATTCCTCTGTTGAGGGGCATCTGGGTTCTTTCCAGTTTCTGGCTATTATAAATAAGGCTGCTATGAACATAGTGGAGCATGTGTCCTTCTTACCAGTTGGGGCTTCTTCTGGATATATGCCCAGGAGAGGTATTGCTGGATCCTCCGGTAGTACTATGTCCAATTTTCTGAGGAACCGCCAGACTGATTTCCAGAGTGGTTGTACAAGCCTGCAATTCCACCAACAATGGAGGAGTGTTCCTCTTTCTCCACATCCTCGCCAGCATCTGCTGTCACCTGAATTTTTGATCTTAGCCATTCTCACTGGTGTGAGGTGGAATCTCAGGGTTGTTTTGATTTGCATTTCCCTGATGATTAAGGATGTTGAACATTTTTTCAGGTGCTTCTCTGCCATTCGGTATTCCTCAGGTGAGAATTCTTTGTTCAGTTCTGAGCCCCATTTTTTAAGGGGGTTATTTGATTTTCTGAGGTCCACCTTCTTGAGTTCTTTATATATGTTGGATATTAGTCCCCTATCTGATTTAGGATAGGTAAAGATCCTTTCCCAGTCTGTTGGTGGTCTTTTTGTCTTATAGACAGTGTCTTTTGCCTTGCAGAAACTTTGGAGTTTCATTAGGTCCCATTTGTCAATTCTCGATCTTACAGCACAAGCCATTGCTGTTCTGTTCAGGAATTTTTCCCCTGTGCCCATATCTTCAAGGCTTTTCCCCACTTTCTCCTCTATAAGTTTCAGTGTCTCTGGTTTTATGTGAAGTTCCTTGATCCACTTAGATTTGACCTTAGTACAAGGAGATAAGTATGGATCGATTCGCATTCTTCTACATGATAACAACCAGTTGTGCCAGCACCAATTGTTGAAAATGCTGTCTTTCTTCCACTGGATGGTTTTGGCTCCCTTGTCGAAGATCAAGTGACCATAGGTGTGTGGGTTCATTTCTGGGTCTTCAATTCTATTCCATTGGTCCACTTGTCTGTCTCTATACCAGTACCATGCAGTTTTTATCACAATTGCTCTGTAGTAAAGCTTTAGGTCAGGCATGGTGATTCCACCAGAGGTTCTTTTATCCTTGAGAAGAGTTTTTGCTATCCTCGGTTTTTTGTTATTCCAGATGAATTTGCAAATTGCTCCTTCTCATTCGTTGAAGAATTGAGTTGGAATTTTAATGGGGATTGCATTGAATCTGTAGATTGCTTTTGGCAAGATAGCCATTTTTACAATGTTGGTCCTGCCAATCCATGAGCATGGGAGATCTTTCCATCTTCTGAGATCTTCTTTAATTTCTTTCTTCAGGGACTTGAAGTTTTTATCATACAGATCTTTCACTTCCTTCGTTAGAGTCACGCCGAGATATTTTATATTATTTGTGGCTATTGAGAAGGGTGTTGTTTCCCTAATTTCTTTCTCAGCCTGTTTATTCTTTGTGTAGAGAAAGGCCATTGACTTGTTTGAGTTAATTTTATATCCAGCTACTTCACCGAAGCTGTTTATCAGGTTTAGGAGTTCTCTGGTGGAATTTTTAGGGTCACTTATATATACTATCATATCATCTGCAAAAAGTGATATTTTGACTTCCTCTTTTCCAATTTGTATCCCCTTGATCTCCTTTTGTTGTCGAATTGCTCTGGCTAATACTTCAAGTACTATGTTGAAAAGGTAGGGAGAAAGTGGGCAGCCTTGTCTAGTCCCTGATTTTAGTGGGATTGCTTCCAGCTTCTCTCCATTTACTTTGATGTTGGCTACTGGTTTGCTGTAGATTGCTTTTATCATGTTTAGGTATTGGCCTTGAATTCCTGATCTTTCCAGAACTTTTATCATGAATGGGTGTTGGATCTTGTCAAATGCTTTTTCTGCATCTAACGAGATGATCATGTGGTTTTTGTCTTTGAGTTTGTTTATATAATGGATTACATTGATGGATTTTCGTATATTAAACCATCCCTGCATCCCTGGAATAAAACCTACTTGGTCAGGATGGATGATTGCTTTAATGTGTTCTTGGATTCGGTTAGCGAGAATTTTATTAAGGATTTTTGCATCGATGTTCATAAGAGAAATTGGTCTGAAGTTCTCTATCTTTGTTGGATCTTTCTGTGGTTTAGGTATCAGAGTAATAGTGGCTTCATAAAATGAGTTGGGTAGAATACCTTCTACTTCTATCTTGTGAAAAAGTTTGTGCAGAACTGGAGTTAGATCTTCTTTGAAGGTCTGATAGAACTCTGCACTAAACCCGTCTGGTCCTGGGCTTTTTTTGGCTGGGAGACTATTAATAACTGCTTCTATTTCTTTAGGGGATATGGGACTGTTTAGAAGGTCAACTTGATCCTGATTCAACTTTGGTACCTGGTATCTGTCCAGAAATTTGTCCATTTCGTCCAGGTTTTCCAGTTTTGTTGAGTATAGCCTTTTGTAGAAGGATCTGATGGTGTTTTGGATTTCTTCAGGATCTGTTGTTATGTCTCCCTTTTCATTTCTGATTTTGTTAATTAGGATTTTGTCCCTGTGCCCTTTAGTGAGTCTAGCTAAGGGTTTATCTATCTTGTTGATTTTCTCAAAGAACCAACTCCTCGTTTGGTTAATTCTTTGAATAGTTCTTCTTGTTTCCACTTGGTTGATTTCACCTCTGAGTTTGATTATTTCCTGCCGTCTACTCCTCTTGGGTGAATTTGCTTCCTTTTTTTCTAGAGCTTTTAGATGTGTTGTCAAGCTGCTAGTATGTGCTCTCTCCCGTTTTTTCTTGAAGGCACTCATAGCTATGAGTTTCCCTCTTAGAAATGCTTTCATTGTGTCCCAAAGGTTTGGGTACGTTGTGGCTTCATTTTCATTAAACTCTAAAAAGTCTTTAATTTCTTTCTTTATTCCTTCCTTGACCAAGGTATCATTGAGAAGAGTGTTGTTCAGTTTCCATGTGAATGTTGGCTTTCTGTTATTTATTTTGTTATTGAAGATCAGCCTTAGTGCATGGTGATCTGATAGGATACATGGGACAATTTCAATATTTTTGAATCTGTTGAGGCCTGATTTGTGACCTATTATGTGGTCAATTTTGGAGAAGGTACCATGAGGTGCTGAGAAGAAGGTATATCCTTTTGTTTTAGGGAAAAATGTTCTGTAGATATCTGTCAGATCCATTTGTTTCATCACTTCTGTTAGTTTCAGTGTGTCCCTGTTTAGTTTCTGTTTCCATGATCTGTCCATTGGTGAAAGTGGTGTGTTGAAGTCTCCCACTATTATTGTGTGAGGCGCAATGTGTGCTTTGAGCTTTACTAAAGTTTCTTTAGTGAATGTGGCTGCTCTTGTATTTGGAGCATAGATATTCAGAATTGAGAGTTCCTCTTGGAGGATTTTACCTTTGATGAGAATGAAGTGTCCCTCCTTGTCTTTTTTGATGACTTTGGGTTGGAAGTCAATCTTATCAGATATTAGGATGGCTACTCCTGCTTGTTTCTTCATACCATTTGCTTGGAAAATTGTTTTCCAGCCTTTCATTCTGAGGTAGTGTCTATCTTTTTCTCTGAGATGAGTTTCCTGTAAGCAGCAAAATGTTGGGTCTTGTTTGTGTAGCCAGTTTGTTAGTCTATGTCTTTTTATTGGCGAGTTGAGACCATTGATGTTAAGAGATATTAAGGAAAAGTAATTGTTGCTTCCTGTTATTTTAGTTGTTAAAGGTGGCATTCTGTTCTTGTAGCTGTCTTCTTTTAGGTTTGTTGAGGGATTACCTTCTTGTTTTTTCTAGGGCGTTGTTCCCGTTCTTGTATTGGTTTTTTTCTGTTATTATCCTTTGAAGGGCTGGATTCGTGGAGAGATAATGCGTGAATTTGGTTTTGTCGTGGAATACTTTGGTTTCTCCCTCTATGATAATTGAGAGTTTGGCTGGGTATAGTAGCCTGGGCTGCAGTTTGTGTTCTCTTAGTGTCTGTATAACATCTGTCCAGGCTCTTCTTGCTTTCATAGTCTCTGGTGAAAAATCTGGTGTAATTCTGATAGGCTTGCCTTTATATGTTACTTGACCTTTTTCCCTTACTGCTTTTAGTATTCTATCTTTATTTAATGCATTTGATGTTCTGATTATTATGTGTCGGGAGGAATTTCTTTTCTGGTCCAGTCTATTTGGAGTTCTGTAGGCTTCTTGTATGTTCATATGCATCTCATTCTTTAGATTTGGGAAGTTTTCTTCAATAATTTTGTTGAAGATGTTTGCTGGTCCTTTGAGTTGAAAATCTTCATTCTCATCCACTCCTATTATCCGTAGGTTTGGTCTTCTTATTGTGTCCTGGATTTCCTGGATATTTTGAGTTAGGATCTTTTTGCATTTTCCATTTTCTTTGATTGTTGTGCCGATGTTCTCTATGGAATCTTCTGCACCTGAGATTCTCTCTTCCATCTCTTGTATTCTGTTGCTGATGCTCAAATCTATGGTTCCAGATTTCTTTCCTAGGGTTTCTATCTCTAGTGTTGCCTCGCTTTGAGTTTTCTTTATTGTGTCTACTTCCCTTTTTAGGTCTAGTATGGTTTTGTTCATTTCCATCACCTGTTTGTATGTTTTTTCCTCTTTTTCTGTAAGGACTTCTACCTGTTTGATTGTGTTTTCCTGTTTTTCTTTAAGGACTTGTAACTCTTTAGCAGTGTTCTCCTGTATTTCTTTAAGTGATTTATTAAAGTCCTTCTTGATGTCCTCTACCATCATCATGAGATATGCTTTTAAATCTAGGTCTAGGTTCTCAGGTGTGTTGGGGTTCCCTGGACTGGGCGAAGTGGGTGTGCTGGGTTCTGGTGATGGTGAGTGGACTTGGTTCCTGTTAGTAAGATTCCTCCGTTTACCTTTCGCCATCTGGTAATCTCTGGAGTTAGTAGTTATAGTTGACTCTGTTTAGAGATTGTTCTTCTGATGATTCTGTTACCGTCTATCAGCAGACCTGGGAGACAGATTCTCTCCTCTGAGTTTCAGTGCTCAGAGCACTCTCTGCTGGCAAGCTCTCTTACAGGGAAGGTGCGCAGATATCTTGTATTTGGACCTCCTCCTGGCCGAAGAAGAAGGCCCAAAACAGGACCTTTCTCAGACACTGTGTTGCTTTGGCAGTTCCCAGGTAGTACAGACTCTCACCTAAGCAGACTAAATTCCTAAGTTCCTTGGAGTCCCGGGACCAAGATGGCGACCGCTGCTGCTGTGGCTTAGGTCGCCTCCCCAGCCGGGCGGGCACCTGTCCTCTGGTCCGGAAGGTGGCTGGCTGTCCCCGGCCCACACAGGGTGCTGCCTCAGCGCCTCTGTGCTTCTGCCTGTTCCAGAAGCTGTCAGGTTCTCTGGCGCACCCTCTCACCTGTTCAGACTAATTTCCTAAGTTCGGCGGGTCCCGGACCAAGATGGCGACCGCTGCTGCTGTGGCTTAGGCCGCCTCCCCAGCCGGGTGGGCACCTGTCCTCTGGTCCGGAAGGTGGCCGGCTGTCCCCGGCCCACACAGGGTGCTGCCTCAGCGCCTCTGTGCTTCCGCCTGTTCCAGAAGCTGTCAGGTTCTCTGGCGCACCCTCTCACCTGTTCAGACTAATTTCCTAAGTTCGGCGGGTCCCGGACCAAGCTGTTCTGAACTTATTGAACCTTATCAGTAAGGTTAAAATTGCTAAGGGTGATTAGGGATAAATGTAGAGAAAACTGTTTCTGCTAGGATGTGGAATGATCTTTTGCACTGCAAGGTGTTTAATCTTTTACATATCAACCTGGGAGAAGATAAATTGGTACCTAGGAAATGATCATTCTGCTTAGGGGCACAGGCCTGTCACAGAGAAATACATGGTGGAAAAAGTTTTTGTCCAAACATGATTGAGCCAACAGAAGAAGGAATACAGGTTCTACTCAAAGGGTCCAGAAAACACGATAAAACGTGGCAGATGGCAATATTTTGCAATATTTTGAAAACATTTCAGGTACAAAAAAAGACACTTATTAGCATTAGGAAAATTCTTTTTAAAAATTTTATTAGATATTTTCTTTATTTACATTTCAAATGCTATCCCAAAAGTTCCCTATACTCTCCCCCCACCCTGCTCCCCTACTCACCCACTCCCACTTCTTGGCCCTGAAGTTCCCCTGTACTGGGGCATAAAGAAGTGGATACTCACAGTCATCTATAGGTGAAACACAGGGCCGCCAATGGAGAAACTAGAGAAAGCACCCAAGGAGCTGAAGGGGTCTGCAACCCTATAGGTGGAACAACAATATGAACTAACCAGTAGCCTGTGTCTCAAAGCTGCATATGTAGCAGAAGATGGCCTAGTCAGCCATCATTGGGAAAAGAGGCCCCTTGGTAAGGGAAATTCTTTTGATGTGGTAACTGGCCATACAAAGCATAGCAGTGCTCTAAGCCAAGATTAAGACAAAGGAAATAAAATAGTGCAGGGAGAGACTTGAAGGTTTTATTCTGCTGTTTGTTGCCAACTGAACAACTGCAATTTCAAGAAAAATGTCAATTTTATTAAGAAAATGATAATATATAACTAATAATTATTCTAAAAATTTGTAGCAAAACGTGGTAAAATGGTAATAAAAAGCAAATTAGTACAATTAATGTATCCAGTAAAAGCATCACCATGTAGAAAGAGAAAATGGGGGCAGTATCTAGGTAGTGTCCTGGGTCCATTTCCACTGAGCATTACTGTACATCAAACTGCTAATTTTTGCTTACTTCTCATACCTAGGCTGTGGAAGACTCTAGCATGCTCAATGCCACTAGAATAACAGGGTTCATCCTTATGGGATTCTCGGTTGCTCCTGAACTACAGACTGTGTGTGGGCTGTTCTTGCTGGTAATGTACCTAGCAGTCATAATGAGTAACCTACTTCTCATCACGCTCATCACCCTGGATCTGAAACTCCAAACACCCATGTACTTTTTCTTGAAGAATTTGTCCCTGTTGGATGTATTCTTTATTTCTGTTCCAATCCCAAATTTCTTTATCAATAGCATAACTCACAATAATTCAATTTCTATTCTGGGTTGTGCCCTCCAATTGTTTTTAATGACTTCTTTTGGAGCTGGAGACGTATTTGTCCTAACAGCCATGTCATATGACCGCTATGTTGCCATCTGCTGTCCCCTACACTATGAGACCATCATGAGTAGTCGTAACTGTATGCTGATGGTGGGTGTTTCCTGGGCTACTGGAATTCTGTTTGGAGCTTTATACACAGCTGGCACATTTTCCATGCCTTTCTGTGGCTCCATGGTGATCCCACAGTTTTTCTGTGATGTTCCCTCATTGTTAAGGATCTCCTGCTCTGACACACTTGTGGTCATTTATATAAGTCTTGGAATTGGTTTTTGTCTGGGCATGGTTTGTATCATATGTGTTGTGCTCTCTTACTTTTACATTTTCTCCACTGTGCTGAAGATTCCTACCACTAAAGGTCAGTACAAAGCATTTGGCACCTGTATCCCCCATCTCACTGTTTTCAGTGTTTTCATTGCTACTGCTTGCTTTGTCAATCTGAAGCCACCCTCACGTTCAGCATCAATTGCAGACAGTCTGTTTTCTGTGCTATATACTGTGTTGCCTCCAGCACTTAATCCTGTGATTTACAGCCTGAGAAATACTGATGTCAAGTGTGCTTTGAGGAGTTTGCAAAAAATTCTCTGCCCAAGGGATTCACTTCACTTAAGAGTTCTAAGTATCTGTCCATGGTATAGTGCCTCACATTTTACAACCAAGCTTTGTAATTATTGACTCTCAAAAAAAATGTAGATACTCATTTTTACCTTGAGAAATAAAAACACTCAGGTGATAGCTGATCTGATCAAAGATTAGAAAATTATATCAAACTAACCTATAGAGTTAAAATTCCAATTTCTGCTCTTGTATGTAAAGCCATTCTCATTTGGGGAGTATACCTTTCTAAAAGGATTGCTAATTTTCTCTTCATGGTAAGATTGAATGAGCATCAAAAGCGAAATCATCCAGACAATAAATGGGCCTGAAAAAAAAAAGATTGAATGAATATCTAGTGATCTGATAACTCTTTACTTCCTTTACAAACAAAACAAAATAACAATTGTTAGCATTTTGTCTAGACTTTTCCCCACAGTTGCCTGACAACAGCCAGTTTTGCCTGACTCACTATAAATGAGGAGGCTTGCCCCTCCTCTCTTTCTTGCCTTCTTATCCCCCCCCCCACAAACCCCCTTGAGAGCTGTAAGCATTTATTTTTTTCATTCACAGGAGAAGGCTACAAGGAAAATGGCCATGCCTGTGGTTTGCAGAGAAAAAAAATATTCAGTAAGGACAGAAATGCATTAGAACCCAAGGGGTCCTTTGCAGTGTGTTTGCAAAGAATACCAGACCTGTTTACAGGGTATAAATATTCCAAGACATCAGTTAGCACATTGGTAATTAATGTGTTTAAAGAGCAGTATATGAAGATTACAGCTGACAATTTGACAATGTTGGGGGAGAAAGAAGTAACTGGTTTTATTGATTCACTTTATGAGGAACTCTGCTTTCTCAGAAATATGATCCCCCTTTGCCTCTTTGACAGACTGTGACTATCCAGAGAAACTCTCAATATTATCTTTCTGTGACG
The DNA here is from genome assembly GCF_000001635.26 of Mus musculus. Lineage (NCBI taxonomy): Eukaryota > Metazoa > Chordata > Mammalia > Rodentia > Muridae > Mus > Mus musculus. The sequence continues at coordinate 86,614,782 of NC_000073.6, read as the reverse complement.
AGGTACTTCACAAACCAAAAAATAAAATAAAATAAAATAAAATTAAAAAATAAAGAACAAAAAACTATTGTGTGGTATAAAAAGTGTTTCCTATTCCAGTAAAGTTCATTCACTGCGTGACATCAACAATAACTAGAGAGCATTTGCAGGAGACTGGTAGGGAAAGGAGAACACTCTACAGAGTTCACTTCCCTGTGAAATGTCTTCAGCCCAAGAAACTTGTTAAAAGCCATGAGGAAATCCATTTCCTTGTAAAGCTCCAACACAAACATGACTTAATGTCACCCTCCTATACCTATACTTCACTTCTGTTCTGTTTAATTACTTATGCCTGTGTTCTTGTGGATACAGGCTAAGATTGTGAGTAGTACAGTCATTATCCTTCTTATGTTGTTATTCTGTGTGTATCCACGTATATATGTATAGAGTGTGTTTATATATTTTTAATGACGGTTCTCTTTACCCTCTCTATTCAAATGCTTTATCAATCAACATATTTTCAAGTATACAATTTGCAACACAATATGTGCATAATTTCATTTATGTTCTGCAACTTTTGACATCCGGAATACTATGTTGTGTTTTGAGTGTTTTTGTGTTTGAGTTTTATACTTGCTAGCTATGTAGAAATACCTCTTCATATTATCTACAGTCTCCATTTGAATATTTAATTTTGTGCTTGTGTGTGTATGTAAGGTATACATAGGTGTATATTCTTTGTGTGTTTGTGTATGTGTATTTAATTCTTTTTCTGCACATGAACTAATGGAGTACAGAGATCACCTTTTAAGTGTTTACTCTATGGTTCCACACAATTGTGTTTTAAGTCATTTTAAGTCACATATTTAAGTCAAGGTGACTCACTGATCCTGAAATGCATATATTTGATATCTGAAGGACCTGGATAGACATCATGCCCCATGAATCAAATTTTTTTCTTTCCCACATTAATTAGGTAATAGACATGCCATCTCACTCAGCTTTCATAGCAGTTTTACTGGTCCATATGGACATTCTTATGCTTATCCAGAAAACATTTACCAACCAAGGCATCTCTCCACCCCATTTTATGTTCTCTAGTGGAAAATAAGTCAATTACATTTTATAGCATATTTGAAATTGTATTTATTAGCCAAACTAACTAATGAGATAGGGAACAAAGTGAGGGTTGGTTTACTTTTACATAGACCTATGACAGCACATTACACTTTTGAATATGTTATAAAAGGAGATAGCCGTAATGGTTTGTATTTTTTATTGACTGAGACTTTCTTATATTGGTGAAATTCAAGCCCCATTCTTTTCCTCTTCAGTCTCTCTCCCATCTTACTCCCTTGATTTCTTCACTCCTTATGTGTTCTTTTGTTCTTTTTTCTTAACACCTCAGAGTTCACACAGGGCTGTCAGTAAGCATATAGCTTATAGAAACACAGGTAGTATCTCTGGAGAAACATTCCTTAAAAACCTACTCTACCTCTCACAGCAGCTACCAATTGCAACAGTGCTGCATATTTCTATTTATTCTCCTGGTCCTCTAGTCTTCTCTCCTGTCTTCCGCCATATCTGATCCTGCCTCCCTTTTCCTCCCCTTCCACTCTCCCACTCAGGTCACTCCCTTTGTCTGCTTTAGATGATCATTTTGTTTCCCCTTCTAAGAAGGAGTCAAGTATCCATACTTGGGCCTTGCTAAGACGCCTAAGCACAGCTTCATGTGTTTTGTTTTGGTTCAAACACTCCTCAGTTAAGATGGCACCCTGCCCTGACACTAGCATTTCTACCACATTTTGGCTTCACCTCTTGACTGTCATTTGCTGACCTGGAATTCAGGAATCTTCCCGCCTTTGTATCTTTCTGACAAATTGGCTTATAGTGTAACTGTCTTTGTTCCTTTAGATTCATGAAGCCCCTCATAATTCATATTGCATTCTTATGTTTTGCATAGCTGAGAAATTATATATATATATATATATATATATATATATATATATATATATATCGACTTGACAATAAATTAAATGGCCTAAACAATGCATTTTGAGACAAAACAATACTCAAATTACTACTGAGTTCTTTTTCTGTGGTATTTTATTCCTGGGCATAGACCTCCCTTAAGAGTGGTTTGTATATATTATAAGAATTATATTATATTATAAGAATCAGAAAAAAATGTATATATAATGTTATAGTACCTTTTGATTTTTAGAATTTAAGTTTTGACTCTGTGGGGTCTACTTTATTATTATTAATTTTAAAATAAGTAGTACAATGAAATAACATATTTATTACAAACTTGTTTTTTTTGTTTTTCTGAGACAAGATTTCATGTTGAGTAAGCTAGGCTTAGCCTCGATTTTATATTATTTTCTCCCAGATGCTGAAATTGCAGTTATGTGTTGTACTATGTCAAGAATAAACAAAATCTCTTATGTATTATAAATTAAGATATATAGAACTAAATCATATATACATATAGATACACAAACAGATGAGTTGTTGAATATTACTACATGATTATTTTGTTCAGGGTTTGTGTTAAACATTGGGATTGGTTAGGTTGAAAAACTTATAAGCTAGTTTCAAGGAGATAATGATTTAATAGAAGAGACTGACATTTAAAATTTATATATATATATACATATATATATATATATATATATGTAAATATGAAAAGATTGTCTGCAAATATTTCAGTCCAAACAATCTCCTCTTTCTACAGTACACAGAAAGGTCATTGTAGAAATTTGTCCTGGTTTTGCTTCTCATCCCAATGCTCCCAGAAATAAGTTTCAGACTCTTTATTTATTTATTTATTTATTTATTTATTTATTTATTCATATAATACCCATATTGCTAGGCTCTCCTACAACAATCATAATTTAAGATAATGCATTTATTTTAGTTTACATTCTGCCACATGGCTGTGGTCAGGTACTATGTGTCAGTTTCCTCACATCTTTGTGAGCAGATCCCTGCTTAGCTCTATCGCAGAGTTCCTTGTCCTGCTGGATATTCTACCTCCTATTTCCTTCCAATGCCATAGGCCTTTTAATTGACAGACGATGTATTGATACAATCCACAAGATATTCTCTCTACAGGTCATAGAAAAAGAACATTAAATGGGCTATTGAATAGGACTAGGAAGTGAAAAGCTATAATTTCTCTGAAAATGATCTTCTAGTCTTTCTTTACATTTATGTATTTATTTGTTCATTTATGTGCAACCCAAAAGCTACAGCATTCTCATCCCCTCTGCCCCCCATTAGAGAGTCCTTCTACTCATCCTCTCTCCCCTTTATCTCTGAGAGGGTAAAGCCCCATGTTTATCCTGCTACACTGGTGTATCAAGTCTTTGCACAATTAGGCACATCCTCTCCCACTGAGGTCACAAGGCAGCCCTGCTACATATGTGGGATTGGAAGTCCAGCTTTTCTATCTCCTATACCCAGTCTGGAGAGACTTCAATATCCATGTCAATGCCACTGTCTGGACTGTAATTAGGCTTCAATACATTGCAATAAGCATCTGAATAAACTATGCATAAGACCCTCCTCCAACACTCAGAAGCTGGTTTTCTGAGGTTCAGGATGTGCTACCTTAACTATATCTGCTGCTGTCTTGGTAGGGGTACCATGGAACAGCTCTTTTCAAATATACAGTTTTTTTTTTTTTCTAAAACTGGGATTTTTAAGGAATTCAGTACCTGCTATATAGTGCCAGGCCTCCACTTCTCTCCATGACACTTTTGTTTTTTAACTAGATTTTTTTTAATTTACATTTCAAATGTTATACCCTTTCATAGTCCCTCCCCCCCCCCCCCGAAAATCTCCTATCCCTTTCGACCTCTCCCTGCTCACCAACCCACCCACTCATGCTTCCAGGCTCTGGCATTCCCCTATAATGGGGCATATACCCTTCCCAGGTCCAAGGGCCTCTCTTCCCATTGATGACTGTCTAGGTCATCCTCTGCTACATATGCAGCTAGAGCCATGAGTCCCAACATGTGATTTCTTTGATTGGTGGCTTAGTTCCAGGGAGCTCTGAACACCCATGATATGCACTCACTGGTAAGTGGATATTAGTCCAGAAGCTCAGAATACCCAAGATACAATTTGTAAAATACATGAAACTCAAGAAGGAAGACCAAAGTGTGGATACTTCCATCTTTCTTAGAAGGAAGAACAAAATACCCATGGAAGGAGTTACAGAGACAAGTTCAGAGCAGAGACTGAAGGAATGACCATCCAGAGACTGCCCCACCAGGGGATATATCCCATAAACAACCTCCCAAAACAGACAATACTGTGGATGCCAACAAGAGTTGCTGACAGGAGCCTGATAAATCTGTCTCCTGAGAGGCTTTGCCAGTGCCTGACAAATACAGAAGTGGATGCTCACAGTCATCCATTGGAAAGAGCACAGGGTCCCCAAAGAAGGAGCTAGAGAAAGTATCCAAGGAGCTGCAGGGATTTGCAGCTCCATAGGAGGAACAACAATATGAACTAATCAATGATACTTTAATCCTGGGGCTGTATCTTTACCAGTATCCTTTCCTGGTCTTTCATGTCAAGACTCAGCATCTGTGCTAATTTCTCATAAGGCAAAAGCTCAGTGCTATCCTTGACTATATTCATGCCTTAAAAAGTGGAACTATGAGCCAGTCCAACAACACTCAGGGGCAGCTCCATTACCAGATGCTCCAACATGCCCAGGATCAGAGGATCAAAGGTGAGGTGGACACAACCTCTTTCCCAACAGTGGGATTAAATGGGACTTTATCTATTAATGTTCATTAAGAAACTAATAGTGATATATTGTTTTAAAATATCAAACAGTTAGTATATTTGGAGTTCTTGAAAATTTATTTTGGGAAAAACGTATGTATTTTCAGTATTGCTGTAGACAAGCATCTATAAAGACTGTTCAATTGATTGTTATTTTATATCAAACAGCTTTTATAATGCTCATTTTTATTGTTAAAATATTTTATAAATTTTACAGAATATGATAAAAATGAAAGGAATTGCAGGTTTTGGAGGGGGATCTTTTGGAGGAGTTGGGATATTAAAGGGAAAGAAGAATGTGATGTAAGTCTATTTACTCCAAATATGTTTTTAAATGTTAACAAATTCAGATAAATTGAAATTATGTACCTTTTCTCATTATAATGCAATAAAATTAAAATGCATTAAAAAAACCCTGGTATTTCTTAGAACACATCATCTTTTGCTTCTTCTGAACTAAGGTTTTGCATGCTGACCCTCAAGAAATGTTTCACAGAAATTTTGCCTCAGTGATGTGAGTTTCTTAAACAGCCCAGCTGAACAGTTGCAATTGACAAAAAACAAACAAAACAAAACAAAACATGTCTTTAATTTAAAATATTGATTTCCCTAATAGAGTAACTAAGAGACTCTCATCTCTTCTTCAGGAAATTAATAATTCCGGCCTCCAGGATCCACATTGCTGTCTGCATCACCATATATGCTTCCATAATCACTCACTAATCTCAGAACACTCAAAGGACTTTCCCAACCCAAAAGTTCTAAACTATTTTTCACCAACATTTCCAAAAGAACAAAACAATGTTCCATGAACATTATACCAATTTTTTGCCATATTTAGGGTATTCCTCATAGTGATAAAACCTGATGAAACCAAACAATTTGAGAAGGAAAGGGTTTATTTCAGTTTATAACACTCAGATCCCACCCTATCTCTAATAAGAGACCAGACAGGAACTCAGAGCAGGAACCTGGAGATAGGAATTGAAGCAGAGATCAGTGTGTGTGCTGCCTGTTGGTTTGCATTTTATGGCTTGCTTAATATGTTTTTTTTTTTTTTTTTACATCATCTAAGACCACTTTTCAGGAATGGCACTAAGATTCTGTTTATCTAGAGTAGTCTAGGTTCATGTTAACAAAAACAAAGGGGTCTACTATACCTTAAAATATTCACAATACTTATATTTTAGATAATAATAATAATAAAAAAGTGAGGCTAGTGAAGAACAGGTAAGTGACCTCCCTGGTATCCAACTGTTCTACCCTCTAGGCTTAGTTTGTCAAGATCCATTTACTTTATCTCCACTCCCACCTCACTACCTTCTCCATGGCCTGTCCCCGGCTCCTAATTCGGGCAGACTTCAGCTACTCAGTTGAAGGCTGTAACAGACAGAAAATCAGAGACCCCTTGCCAGAAGTCAAGTCCCAAACTGGGTCATATAATACCCAGTATATCAGTGCTCAAGCAAGCATCAGGGTATCCATGCTAAAAAACCCAGAAGGCAAAAAAGGAAAGAGAACTAAGGAACAAAACACCCATCTGTCCTGGCTGGTTTTTTGTGTCAACTTGACACAGGCTGGAGTTATCACAGAGAAAGGAGCTTCATGTGAGGAAATGCCTTCAGGAGATCCAGCTCTAAGGCATTTTGTCAATTAGTGATCAAGGGGGGAGGGCCCATTGTGTGTGGTTCCATCCCTGAGCTGGTAGCCTTGGATTCTATAAGAGAGCAAGCTGAGCAAGCCAGGGGAAGCAAGCCAGTAAGTAACATCCCTCCATGGCCTCTGTATCAGCTCCTGCTTCCTGACCTGCTAGAGCTCTAGGCCTGACTTCCTTTTGTGATGAACAGCAATGTGGACGTTTAAACTGAATAAATACTTTCCACCCCATCTTGCTTCTTGGTCATGATGTTTGTGCAGGAATAGAAACCCTGACTAAGACACCATCTGACTTAGACAAATTCAGAAAATGTTATTAAATCTATAAACATCCCAAACTCAATTCCAGGGCAATATAGCACTACCAGAGTCCGACTATCTAATTACAGAAAGACCTGAATATTTCAATGCAACTGAAGTAGAAAAAAATGACCTTAAAAGAAATTTTATAAAAATATAATTAAAAAAAACAACAACAATAACCCCACAATAAATTCATTGAAGAATTTAAGTAAAAGACAAACAAAGAACTGAAGGAACATAATAAATCCCTTAAAGAATGTCAAGAAGCTAGGGACTTGGGGAAGAAACAGGTGAAGGAAACTGTTCAAGACCTGAAAATTGAAATAGAAGCAATAAAAACAAACAAACAAAAAACAACAACAACAAAACGAAAAACAAGCAGAGGGGATTCTAAAAATGGAAATGGAGAAAAGCAAACAAGAACTACAAATGCAAACATTATCACCAGAATAAAAGAGATGGAAGAAAGTATCTCTGGGGTTGAATATATGATAGAAGAAATATGTTCATCTGTCAAAGAAAATGTTAATCTTTAAAGTTCCCGACAAATCATCCAGGATACCCAGGACACTATGCAAAGACCAACACTAAGAATAATAAGAATAGAAAGAGACTATTCCTATCTTACATGCCAAGAAAATATTTTCAACAAAATCATAGAAGAATGTTATTCCTGCAGTTCATCAAATTTCCTTGTGACATTACACTCACTTGATTAAACTCAGTAAAATTTGAAGAAAAGAAAGAAATCACCCAGTGAGATATACAAGGAGAATTCAGGAGAAATAATAAATTATATTAAAATTGATACTTTGAATCATTTCCACCAGAAAAGTAAAGATAATTTTGCATATGTATAGAAGCTACTAGGAGTTATCACTTTACTGGAAATCACTCTCCTCCCAGATCCTCAACATGCAACTGATCCAATCTCATGAATGTTCTCATTCTCAAAAAATAAAAATAGAAACCAAAAATCAAAGCAAGAAATATAGCAAGACTTTTAAGATGCAGAAAACCTGTGTGGGTTCAAGGCTAATTAAATAAATAAATAACAAAATAAGCAACAACAACAACAACAAAGAAACCCACGGGTGTGGGAACAGAAAAGGGGGAGTGGATTTAAAGCCCCACCTTTAAAAAAGGAGGTGGTAGCAATTGGTATCTACTGAAAAAGGCAAATGAGTTTTCTTCACTAGAGTGTCTCTGGGTATACCATTCACACTTCATGGTCCAGGAGTAGTTGGCTAACACAAACACACTCAAACTTTTTTTTTGCTTGTTTTTATTAATTTTCTTCATGTAGGTTGCTTGTAAGAGGCTATTTATACCAGACTACTAAGTGTCTGAAAAAAAAAGAAAAGAAAACCAAACCAAACCATAAAAACAAATAAACAAACTAAAGAGATCTAATTCTAGTAACATAACCCGAAAGCTTTAGAATAAAAAGAAGCACTCATACACAAAATGATTATATGGCAAGAAATAACCAAACTAAGTGCTGAAATCAGAAAAAAAAAAAAAGAAAACAAAAGAAAAAGTACAAAGAATCATGGAAATGGTCTTTTTTTTTTTTTTTTTGAGGGGGGAGAAGGAGGGATTGATAAGAATGATAAACTTTTATCCAAATTAAGTAAAGGCAGAAAGAATATCCAAAATTTGGAAACTCATGTGTGCCTGCATGTTGTGATGCTCTCATGGTGAATAAACTGAGTTTCTGAAACTATAAGAAATCACCAATTAAATGCTTTCTTTAAATAAGATTTCCTCTGGTTATGGTATCTCTTCCTAGCAAGGAAATACTGAGTAAGACAACTTTTATTTAAGACATTGATAAAAGAAAATGAAAACAGTATCAGAAGATGGAAAGATCGTCCATGCTCATGGGTTGATAGTGAAGAATAGAAAATTACTGGCCTCTTGTAAAAACATGAATTTTTTACCTCGGAGCCCACTCCCTCCCATCTAGAGATTGTTCTCAGAACACTCCTAAACTTTTCACCCCAAAACTCCTCACCCTAAAGTTCGAACCCTCCCAACTAAAAACTGTTCCAAGAACATTTTTGAGATAAAGGCCTCCTGGAACAACCTCAAAATGAACCGGGTACATTGCCAAATGATAGGACATGACTCCTTAGTTACGTAGATTCCTTGATAGGACATGACTCCTTAGTTACGTAGATTCCTTTGGCAGAACTCCCTAGTGATGTAAACTTGTACTTTCCCTGCCCAGTTCTCCCCCTTTGAGTTTTACTATATAAGCCTGTGAAAAATTTTGGCTGGTCGTCGATTCTCCTCTACACCACTAGGTGCCACTAGGTGTATGAGTTTCGACCCCAGAGCTCTGCTTTCATGTTGCTGCTTTATTTCGACCCCAGAGCTCTGGTCTGTGTGCTTTCATGTCGCTGCTTTATTAAATCTTGCCTTCTACATTTTATGTATGGTCTCAGTGTCTTCTTGGGTACGCGGCTGTCCCGGGACTTGAGTGTCTGAGTGAGGGTCTCCCCTCGAGGGTCTTTCAATAGGATTAATATAGTAACAATGACCATGCTACCAAAAGCAATCTACAAACTCAATACAATTCCATCAAAATTTCCAAACAACTCTTCACAGAGTTTGAAAGAACAATTTTCAGCTTAATATGGAATCACAGATACCAAACAACACAAAACCATACAGGATAACTAAAATAACCATGATTAATAAAAGAGGTGCTAAAAGTGTCAGCATTGATGACCTCAAAGTGTACTATAGAAATATACAAAAATAAAAGTAGGCCATGGGCATTAAACAAACACATTTATCAACAAAATCAAGTTGACAATCCATGCATACATCCATGTACATACTGACACCTGGGTTTTGATAAAGAAGCCAGAAATATGCAGTGGAAAGAAGACACCATCTTCCACAAATGGTACTGGTCCTGTATTTGGTTAGCTACATGTAGAAGAGAAATATAAATAGATCCACATCTCCTTGAATAAGACACAACTATTAATGTGTGAAAGACCTAAACATACCTGTGGATATATTGGAACCTTATAGAGAGAAAGTGAGGAATAACCTTGAATTCACTGGCAAAGTGATCAAGCTAGCTCAGTCTGTCACAGGGTCTTAAGAGAGTGAGTGAGGATTAAAGAGATAAAAGACAATTAGACAATATTAAAACAGGACTTTAGCTGGTACTGAAGAGGGTTTATTTTTTCCCAGAATGCTTTTATACCAAGAAGAGGATCAGTTCTTAGATCAAAGAGAACATAATCAAACAAGACAATTAACAGAGTCCCATAGTCACAGTGTCTAAGGACTTACCAGGATGAACAAGTTAAAAAGAATACCATACATTCTTTGTCTGTATTTCCTTGAGCCTTGCATTAGACCAAATGTAAATATTCCTGTCTGAGCCTGCACTCTTGTCCTCCTAAGACAGTGTAAATATACTTGCCAATATCCTAGATGCAGCATTAAGGGCTCTTTACATCAAAAGAAAGTACTTTTCTTTAACTCTATAGTTTATCTATTTACATTCCAAATGTTATCCATATTCACTATATCCTCCCCACAAACTCCCTATCCAATCCCCCTCCCCCTGCTTCTATGAGAGTGCTGTACCATCTACATACCCAATCCCTCCTCCCTGTCATTCCCCTACACTGGGCATAAAACCTATAAGCGACCAAGGGTCTCTCTTCCTATTGAGGCCAGATAAGGCCATACTCTGCTATATATACAGTTGGAAGCATGGTTCCCTCCAAGTGTACTCTTTCTTTGGTGGTTTAGTCCCTGGGAGCTTTGGGGAGTCTGGTCGTTTGATACTCTTCTTCCTATGGTGTTGCAAACACCTTCAGCTTCATCAGTCCTTTTTCTAACACTTCCACTTGGATCCCTATACTCATTTCAATGGTTGTTTGCAAGATTCCATATTTGTATTTGTCAGGCTCAGAACACAATAGGGATATAATCTAAGATCTACAATTAAATGGTCCCTCATGATAATTAGAGGGTTCTATTGTTATTCCCAAATTTCAGCTTCCAAACGACCACCAAAGGGCAGATATCTATGTAAAACTCAGATCTTCCACCATCCCCTTCTCTGTGAATCAGAGTGAGAGCCCCTGGTCTAGGGGTTCCGGGTTTTATTGTAGTTACATCAAACTTGGGGAATTTCCATACAGATCAGCAAGTTAATATTTTAAATGCTGCATTTCTTGTGTAATCTGCAGGATTTGTGTTGAGAGCAGAACCACCTGACAAGTAGGATGATCAGGGTGTCTATTCTCTGCAGGATGTCTTATGTTATCTTTATGTACGTTGTTCCAGCCATTGAGCTTTACTGGTTGTGCATAAGGAGGTTGTGTTGCATAGGATGTTTACTCAGGTGGACTTTGTGATTTTTTTCTGCTGTCATTGGAGATTAGCTCCTGCTCTCAAAAAAATAAAAAATATAATTTTTTTCAAAAAAGGAGGTGGTTGTGCTTTATACAATGTCATTATTCATTCAAATACTGGACACCTATAGAATGGGGAAAAAAGATTTCTCACAACTCCACATCCAGTAAAGGGCTAATATTCAAAATATTTTAAAAACTCAAGAAATTACAAATTAAGAAAACAATGAACCCACTTAAGAAATGTATAAGGTTCTAACCAAGAATTCTCAAAAGAGGAAACTAAAATGGCTGAGAAACTTTTAAAGAAATGTCTAACACAATTAGTTATCAGGGAATTAAAAGTCAAATCTATTACTGGTTGGTGTGTAAATGTACAGACATGAAAAGCAATGTGATAGTTCCTCAGGAAAATGGGAATCTACCTGAAGATCCAGCTATATCATTTTATGGCATTTACCTAAATGTTTATCTGACCACAGAGACAGTTGCTGAAACATCCTCATTGCTGATCTATTCATAAGAGCCAGAAATTTAAAACAACCTAGGTGTGCCTCAAGAAATTATAGTTGTTTTCTTAATTATTACATATTTGATGGAGATTTAAGGTTGTTTTGCTAGATTATTGTTTGTCTATCATGTACATGAGCTCTTTGTTTAAGGTATAAGAGAAAGTTTTAGTTCTGTGGCTCTGATAATTGTTTTTATTGTGCATAGATTGATAATATTAGAGAAAAGACTTTTTTGTAGTTAATTGAGCCTTTATTGTGCCTTCTGGTTCATTTAGAATTTGAAAGTGAATCAACATGATAATTCAGTCCTACAGTGTTAAGGCTGTTTTAAACCCATTACATTATTTTGCCATTGATATAGAAAACACATTTTTAAAATAGAATGTAGGAAATGAAGTGGACATTTCTGGGATTTTTTGAAGAATGAGTATTGTCATGTGATGTTTTTAGGAAACTGTCTTATGAGGCAGTTTTGCTAAAGCAGACATGTCACAGGAAATTTTTTTTTCTGAGAACACACAGATAGTGTTCATTTGGAAAGTACCTGGAAAAAGGGCTTGTGATGTTTTGCTGGAGTAAATGCTTGTGAGCATACATGATTATTTGGAAAGTGTATAAGTATAACCATCAACCAGTGAACAAAGCTTTGAAGTACTGGTTTAACTTACCACTCTTTGATGACTATTGTTTTTGTCAAAACTTCATAGAGAGAATTGCCACTAGAGAACTTCTGTTCATCTTCTTGCTACTTCTGTGGACTCAGACTGATTGGCAGACTGATTGGCAGAGCCACATATTTCTACTATATTGTACTGCACTTGCTGATTCATGAATGTTGTTTGCACGTGGATTGAGCTACTTCTACTAATTCATGAGAAGTAAACTGATATCCTGACAGTGAAGATTGGAATCGGCCAAAAGAACAATTCTAAACAGGTCCACATCTCTGCTCTATTCACTTTTCATTTCTACTATCTCTGATGGGAGGTACGCTAGAAGGGTGATTACAACATTTAAGGACTCTTATTAAAGTACATTTTGAAAAATCAAAGCCTACAGAATCCTTATGCTGCAAGACTTCCATAGAGATACACACACATACATGCAGAGTGTGTGTGTGTGTGTGTGTGAGAGAGATAGATAGAGAGAGAGAGAGACAGACAGACAGACAGACAGAGATTGAGAATGATCAAACTGTATAGAAACATAAAGGAGATACTGAGAATTTCTGAGAATTTTTAAAAGCTATTGTGAAACTCTATTTTATTAATGAAAGGAAAATATAATGTGAGTGTTTAAATGCTGGACCTAAAGGGATACTATGAGAGTACTAGCTGCTCTTATAGGAGACCCGGTTCAATGGAGTTCTCAGTCTCCACAGGGAACTGAACAACAGTCTGCATGTAACTCCACTAGCAGAAGACTAAATGCCTTCTGACCTCTGAAGGCACTGAACATATATTGTACATAACTATACATACAGACAAAACATCAATACACATATAATAAAAGTAAAACAAATAAATCAATTCACATTCTATTACATGATAACTGCCAGGTGAGCAAGCACCATTTGTTGAAAATGTTGTCTTTTTTTTTTCCCCACTGGATGGTTTTAGCTCCTTTGTCAAAGATCAAGTAACCATAGGTGTGTGTTTTCATTTCTGGGTCTTCAATTCTACTCCATTTATCTACCTGTCTGTCGCTGTACCAGTACCATGCAGTTTTTTATCACAATTCTCTGTAGAACAGCTTGAGGTCAGGCATGGTGATTTCACCAGAGGTTCTTTTATTGTTGAGAAGAGTTTTTGCTATCTTAGTTTTTTGTTATTCCAGATAAATTTGCAAATTGCCCTTTCTAATTCGTTGAAGAATCGAGTTGGAATTTTGATGGGGATTGCATTGAATCTGTAGATTGCTTTTGGCAAGATAGCCATTTTTACAATGTTGATCCTGTCAATCCATGAGCATGGGAGATTTTTCCATCTTCTAAGATCTTCGATTTCCTTCTTCAGAGACTTGAAGTTCGTATTATACAGATCTTTCACTTCCTCAGAGTCTCAACCAGGTATTTATATTATTTATGTATGACTATTGTGAAGGTTGTTGTTTCCCCACTTTCTTTATCAGCCTGTTTATCCCTTGTGTAGAGAAAGACCAATGATTTTTTTTAAAGATAATTTTATATCCAGCTACTGCACTGAAGCTGTTTATCAGGTTTAGGAGTTCTCTGGTGGAATTTTTAGGGTCACTTATATATACTATCATATATCATCTGAAAATAGTGATATTTTGACTTCTTACTTTCCAATTTATGTCCCCCTGATCTTTCACTGTCTAATTTCTATGGCTACAATTTCAAGTACTATATTGAATAAGTAGAGAGAGTGGGCAGACTTGTATAGACCCTGATTTGAGTGGGATTGCTTCAACTTTCCTCCCATTTAATTTGATATTGGCTACTGGTTTGCTGTATATTGCTTTTTATTATGTTTAGGTATGGGCCTTGAATTCTTGATCTTTCCAGGAATTTAATCATGAATGGGTGTTGGATTTTGTCAAATGCTTTCTCAGCATCTAATGAGATGATCATGTGGATTTTGTCTTTGTGTTTGTTTAGATAGTGGAATATGTTGATGGATTTCTGTATATTAAACCATCCATGCATTCCTGGGATGAAGCCTACTTGATCATGGTGGATGATCGTTTGATGTGTTCTTAGATTCTGTTTTTCGAGAATTTTGTTTAGTATTTTTGCATCAATATACATAAGGGAAATTGGTCTGAAGTTCTCTTTCTTTGTTGGGTCTTTGTGTGGTTTAGGTATCAGAGTAACTGTGGCTTCATTGAATGAGTTAGGTAGAGTACCTTCTGTTTCTATTTTGTGAAATTGTTTGAGGAGAATTAGAATTAGGTCTTCTTTGAAGGTCTGATAGAACTCTGCACTAAACCCATCTGGTCCTTGGCTTTTTTTTTTTTTTTGGTTGGGAGACTATTAATGACTGCTTCTATAAGTTTAGGGGATATGGGGCTGTTTAGACCATTATTCTGATCCTGATTTAACTTTGGGACCTGGTATCTGTCTTGAAAATTGTCCATTTCACTCAGATTTTTCACTCTTTTTGAGTTTAGTCTTTTATAGTAGGATATGATGGTGCTTTAGATTTCCTCAGGTTCTGTTGTTATGTCTCCTTTTTCATTTCTGATTTTGTTAATTAAAATACTGTCCCTGTGCCCTGCAGTTAGTCTGGCTGAGGGTTTATCTATCTTGTTGATTCTCTCAAAAAAACAGCAACTGGTTTGGTTGATTCTTTGTATAGTTGTTTTAGTTGTTTTTGTTTCCATTTGTTTGATTTCAGCCCTGAGTTTTATTATTTCCTGCTGTATACTACTCTTGGGTGAATATGCTTCCTCATTTTCTAGAGCTTTTAAGTGTGCTGTCAAGCTGCTAATGTGTGCTCTCTCTAATTTTTTTCCAATTTTTTATTAGGTATTTTCTTCATTTACATTTCAAACGCAATCTGAAAGTCCCCTATACCCTCCCACCACGCTGCTCTCCTATCCACTTACTCCCACTTCTTGGCCATGGTGTTCCTCGGTACTGGAGCATATAAAGTTTGTAAGACCAAGGGGCCTCTCTTCCCAATGATGCCTGACTAGGCCATCTTCTGCTACATATGCACCCAACTGGTGAGAAGGACACATGCTCCACTATGTTCATAGCAGCCTTAATTATAATAACCAGAAGCCGGAAACAACCCAGATATCCCTCAACAGAGGAATGGATACAGAAAATGTGGTACATTTACACAATGGAGTACTACTCAGCTATTAAAAACAATGAATTTATGAAATTCCTAGGAAAATAGATGGATCTGGAGGGTGTCATCCTGAGTGAAGTAACCCAATCACAAAAGAACTCACACAATATGCATTCACTGATAAGTGGATATTAGCCCAGAAACTTAGAATACCCAAGATACAATTTGCAAATCACATGAATTAAAAAAGACGGAAGACCAAAGTGTGGATACTTAGCCCCTCTTAGAATTGGGAACAAAATACCCATAGAAGGAGTCACAGAGACAAAGTTTGGAGCTGAGATGAAAGGATCGACCATCCAGAGACTGCCCCACCCGGGGATCCATCCCATAATCAGCCACTGAACAGATTTTGCTGAAAGGACCCTGATATAGCTGTCTCTTGTGAGGCTATGCCAGTGCCTGGCAAACACAGAAGGGGATGCTCACAGTCAGCTATTGGATGGAACGCTGGGTCGCCAATGGAGGAGCTAGAGAAAGCACCTAAGGAGCTGAAGGGGTCTACAACCCTATAGGTGGAACAACAATATGAGCTAACCAGTACCCCCAGAGCTCATGTATCTCTAGCTTCTTTTTGGCTGCACTCAGAGCTCTGAGTTTTCCTCTTAGGAATGCTTTCATTGTTGTCCCATAAGTTTGGGTATGTCGTGGCTTCATTTTCATTAAACTCTAAAAAGTCTTTAATTTCTTTCTTTATTTCTTCTTTTACCAAGTTATCATTGAGTATAGTGTTGTTCAGCTTCCATATTAACGTTGGTTTTCTATTATTTATGTTGTTATTGGAGGTCAGCCTTAGTCTTTGGTGGTCTGATAGGATGCATGAGATGATTTCAATATTTTTGTCTTTGTTGAGGCCTGTTTTTTGACTAATTATATGGTCAATTTTGGAGAGGGTACCATGAGGTGCTAAGAAGAAGGTATATCCTTTTATTTTAGGGTAAAATGTTCTGTAGATATGTGTTAAATCCATTTGTTTCACAAATTCTATTAGTTTCAATGTGTCTTTGCTTAGTTTCTGTTTCCAGGATCTGTCCATTGATGAGAGTGGGGTGTTAAAGTCTCCCACTATTACTGTGTGCAATGCAATGTTTGATTTGAGCTTTACTAAAGTTCCTTTAATGAATGTGGCAGTCCTCGAATTTGGCGCATAGATATTCAGAATTGAGAGTTTATATTGGAAGATTTTACCTTTGATGTATATGAAGTGTCCCTCCTTGTTTGTTTTTTTTTGGGGGGGGTCTTTTTCTTTTCTTTCTTTCTTTCTTTCTTTCTTTCTTTCTTTCTTTCTTTTTTTTTTGATAACTTTAGGTTGGAAGTCGATTTTATTCGATATTATAATCGCTAATCCAGTTTATTTCTTCAGACTATTTTCTTGGAAAATTGATTTCCAGCATTTTACTCTGAGGTAGTGTCTGTCTTTCTCCCTGAGGTAGGTTTCCTGTATGCAGCAAAATGTTGAATCCTGTTTATGCAACCAGTCTGTTAGTCTATTTCTTTTTATTGGGGAATTGAGTCCATTGTTATTAAGATATATTAAGGAAAAGTAATTGTTACTTCCTGTTATATTAGAGTTCAGATTCTGTTCTTGTGGCTATCTTTTTTTAGGTTTGTTGAAGGATTACTTTCTTGCTTTTTCTCTGGTGTCATTTTCATCCTTGTGTTGGAGTTTTCTCTTTATTATCCTTTGAAGGGTGGGATTCATGGAAAGATATTGTATGAATTTGGTTTTGTCATGGAATACTTTGTTTTCTCCATCTATGGTAATTGAGAGTTTTGCTGGGCATAGTAGCCAGGGCTGGCATTTGTGTTATCTTAGGGTATGCATAACACCTGTCCAGGATCTTCTGTCTTTCGTAGTCTCTGGTGAGAAGCCTGTTGTAATTCTGATAGGCTTGCCTTTATATATTACTTGAACCTTTTCCCTTACTGCTTTTAATATTCTGTCCTTATTTAGTGCATTTGTTGTTCTGATTATTATGTGTTGGGAGGAATATCTTTTCTGGTCCTGTCTATTGGGAGCTCTGTAGGCTTCTTGTATGTTCTTGGGCATCTCTTTCTTTAGGCTAGGGAAATTTCATTCCATAATTTTGTTGCAGATATTTACTGGCCCTTTAAGTTGAAAATCTTCATTCTCATCTACACTTATTATGCTTAGGTTTGGTCTTCTTATTGTGTCCTGGGTTTCTTGGATGTTTTGAGTTAGGATCATTTTGCCTTTTCATTGATTATTGTGTCCATATTTTCTGTGAAATCTTCTGCACTTGAAATTCTCTCTTCTATCTCTTATATTCTGTTGTTGATTCTTGCATCTATGGTTCCTGCTTTCTTTCCTAGGATTTCTATCTCCAGAGCTGTCTCTCTTTGTGATTTCTTTTTTGTTTCTACTTCCATTTTTAGATCTTGGATGGTTTTGCTCAAATCTTTCATCTGTTTGGTTGTGTTCTCCTGTTACTCTTTAAGGAATTTTTGTGTTTCCTCTTTAAGGGCTTCTAGTTGTTTACCTTTGTTTTCTTGTATTTCCTTCTTAAAGTCCTCCTTCATCATCAAAAGAAGTGACTTTAGATCCATGTTTTGCTTTTCTGGTGTGATGGTGTATCCAGGACTTGTTATGGTGGGAGAGTTTGGTTCTGATGATGCCAAGTAACCTTGGTTTCTGTTGCTTCTGTTCTTGCTTGCCTCCTGCCATCTGATTATCTGAAGTACTTGCTGCCCTCAATGTATCGGATTGGATCCTGTCCTTCCTATAATCCTGGTTGATTAAGGACTCCTCAGAGTACAGCTTTCTCTGTAATCTTGTGATTCTGGGCTCCTGTGAACCTGAGATTCTGGGTGTGTCAGAGTTCTTGGCAGTCAAGCTTCCTCTGAGACCCTGAGATCCTGGTGTGACCAAAGTCCTGTTATACTGGGATCCTAGAATCCTAAGATCCTAGATGTGTTACAGTGCCTGGAAGTGGTGTCTCCTCTGAGGACCGTGGGGGCTGTTTGGTGTGTTCGAAAGCAAGGTTTACCAGTACTGATCAGAAGGAACCCAAGCTGCTGGTCAGTCAGGGCTCCCGTGTCTTTGCTCCTGCTGTCACAGGCCCATCGCAATTGGTTTGGAACAGATGTTCCACTCACCAGTCATCCTTAGATCGAGTGTAGAGTCCTCTGGGGACCGTGAGACTGTCTGCTGATCGTTAGTAAGATTCTTATATTTGCCTTTCATCATCTGGTAATCTTGGTGTTACATGTTCTAGCTGTCTCTGGCTGAAGCTTTTTTGTCCTGTGATTCTGTTAGCCTGTCAGACTACTGGGAGTCCAATTCTCTTCCAAGTCCCAGGGGTCAGAGCACTCTCTGCAGGCAAGCTCTTTTCTGGTGGAGAAGGTGCACAGAGGTCTGTGGATCAGCACTGACTCCTGGTTGAGGATGAAGGCCCAAAGGGACCTTGTCCAAGAAGCTCGGTTGCTTCCAGTTCCTTCATGCTCTCCTGCATGGATTGGTCTCTGAGAGACCCTGAAAACAGGATGGCACTCTTGCCTGAGTCCTGGGATAAGATCCCTCCATGGAGACTGACCTCTCTCCCTAATCTTCAGGACAAGATTCAAATAATTTGGTTTTATAGCTTAAGATTGAAAACATTAGAGGGTTTTTTTTATTAAGTGCAATTTTGAAGGAATAATTCTATGTAGAGTTTCATAAATAAAACAAATAAACCAGTCAGTTCCTTCTGTTTCAGGAAACTATACTCTAAGAGTTGATTTCACATCACTGATGCACAGCTTAGTGTATAACTTAACAAAAGAGGTAAAGGGATGGAAAATATTTTAAGAATCTCTTCAAATAGTGTTTTGTTTGGAATTATTATTATAAATATATTGTTTATAGCTAACTTTATTTTCTCATGATAAATCTTTCCCAAACTTTGACAGCTCACCAACTATTTCTCCATATATTATATGCCATCTCCACCCACCTCTGTGAGTCACCTATAGGCTCCATTCTGTCTGCCATCTGTACTTTGAAAAGTAGGAGACAGGCTTTACAAAACAGCCGATGGAGGCACATAGTAGCTGGATTTACTTTTTAATTCTTTATGCCCCCCTTGTATGGGAAAATTAGGTAACTCACAATGTAAGAATGACTGAATGACTTAAATGAAAATGCACCCATTTTTAGATAAAAACTAGGTGGTTCCTTCTTAATTGTTGCCTAGTACTCCAATCTTTGACTCTATCATGAGGGCCTGATCTTCCTTCTAGCTCTCTTAGCAGCAACAGATACTGAAATTGTTTGGAGGCACCACCTACACTTCTATGTGAAAGGTTGTTTAAGAGAGGGTTTTGATTGGTAGTCCATATCTACCTGTACATGAGATCCAGATTGTTCTGTGCCAGCCTCCAGATTTCCAGAGTTGCAAAAATGTACCATCATTCTAGCTGCAAGACAGACTTTTTAGACTGACTTAAAAATTACTACAAAAATCAAACATGCCACAGAACCTGATCACTGGACATGTTTTCCAATTCAAATTCATTTCTAAAAAAATCATAATTACTTCACTTAGGATTTATAAATAAATCTTTGTATTCAAAACATGGAATTAAGTCAGGAAACATGATTCCGTTTACAAGTGTAAGAAATATATTAATTAGAATTAGCATCTAGTTATTTAAAATCTGTAGGTTTTTGGTTTTTGGTTTTTGGTTTTTCGAGACAGGGTTTCTCTGTGTAGCCCTGGATGTCCTGGAACTAACTTTATAGACCAGGCTGGCCTCGAACTCAGAAATCTGCCTGCCTCTGCCTCCCGAGTGCTGGGATTAAAGGCATGTGCCACCATGCCATGCTAAATGCAATTTTTTCAGTCACTATGTTGCATGTAAAACTCGAATGGTTCAAACCCAGTGATTCAGAGGAATCTCACTGCTCAATAATTTAAGGCAAATTAGGAGGAAACTTGACTTTTTCCCCTTAACCTGAATTAGTGACCTTCTGTTACAGCTGTAAAAACTCTGCTGGGTCAGGCTTAATATATGTAATTCATAAAACGTTTCTATTCTTTTTTTTTTGTTTCTTCCTTTATTTCTTCCTTTTTTCCTCATTTCTTTTCTTTGTTTGGAGAGAGTTTTGCAATTATTTAACTATTCTTATTTGATAGACTGATAATATTAATAATATAGTATTATACTTTTAATTTTGTTTCTTATGAAAATGGAAAGTGAGTTTATAAATGTGAATGAAATTATTTTGCTTCTTTATTCCTATTTCATAGGTTAAGATATAGATATATCTTCTAATTTTTTTCTAATATGAAATAAATCTAACTTGTGTGCATATAATTATTAACAGATACATTTATTACAGTATATACTACATGAACTGCTACAGTTTTATATACAAATTATTAAATATTGTAAGCGTTCAATGAATTTTTTTCTTTTCTAATGACCAGTATTTTATTATTTAAGATATTTCATATGATATATTTTGATCATACTTTTTTCTTCAACTCCTCCCAGATCCTTCCAAATCTCTATTTCTCTCTCTCTTTTTTTTAATTGGGTATTTATTTCATTTACATTTCCAATGCTATCCCAAAAGTCCCCTACATGCTCCCCTACCCGCTCCCACTTCTTGGCCCTGGAGTTCCCCTGTACTGAGGCACATAAAGTTTGCACAACCAATGGGCCTCTCTTTCCACTGATGGCCGACTAGGCCATCTTCTGATTCATATGCAGCTAGAGACACAAGCTCTGGGGGTGGGGTATTGGTTAGTTCATGTTGCTGTTCCATCTATAGGATTGCAGATCCCTTCAGCTCCTTTGGTACTTTCTCTAGCTCCTCCATTGGGGGCCCTGTGATCCTTCCAATAGCTGACTGTGAGCATCCACTTCTATGTTTGCCAGGCCCCGGCATAGTCTCACAAGACACAGCCATATCTGGGTCCTTTCAGCAAAATCTTGCTAGTGTATGCAATGGTGTCAGCGTTTGGAAGCTGATTATGGGATGGATCCCCAAACATGGCAGTCTCTAGATAGTCCATCCTTTCGTCTCAGCTCCAAACTTTGTCTCTGTAACTCCTCCCATGGTTGTTTTGTTCCCAATTCTAAGAAGGGGCAAAGTGTCCACACTTTGGTCTTTGTACTTCTTGAGTTTCATGCGTTTAGCAAATTGTATCTTTTTAAAAAAAATTTATTAGGTATTTTTCTTATTTACATTTCCAATGCTATCCCAAAAGTCCCCCATATCCACCCCCCAATCCCCTACCCACCCACTCCCCCTTTTTGGCCCTGGCCATCCCCTGTATTGGGGTATATAAAGTTTGCAAGTCCAATGGGCCTCTCTTTCCAGTGATGGCCAACTAGGCAATCTTTTGATCCATATGCAGCTGGAGACAAGAGCTCTGGGGTACTGGTTGGTTCATATTGTTGTTCCACATATAGGGTTGCAGTTCCCTTTACCTCCTTGTGTACTTTCTCTAGCTCCTCCATTGGGGGCTCTGTGATCAATCCAATAGCTGACTGTGAGCATCCACTTCTGTGTTTACTAGGCCCCAGCATAGTCTCACAAGAGACACCTATATCTGGGTCCTTTCAGTAAAATCTTGCTAGTGTATGCAATGGTGTCAGCGTTTGGAAGCTGATTATTGGATGGATCTCTGAATATGGCAATCACTAGATGGTCTATCCTTTCATCACAGCTCTAAATTTTGTCTCTGTAACTCCTTCCATGGGTGTTTTGTTCCCATTTCTAAGAAGGGGAAAAGTGTCCACACTTTGGTCTTTGTTCTTCTTGAGTTTCATGTGTTTAGCAAATTGTATCTTATATCTTGGGTATCCTAAGCTTCTGGGCTAATATCCACTTATCAGTGAGTACATGTTGTGTGAGTTCCTTTGTGATTGGGTTACCTCACTCAGGATGATGCCCTCCAGGTCCTTGCATTTGCCTAAATTTTCATAAATGTATTCTAATTCTAAAATTTAATAATATTGGTTTTATTTTACTTTTTTGTTTCACCCATAAAATCAGACAATGATTTTAAAGCCTGGTTTTTAGCACAATTACAAAAAGCAATCAATTTTTAAAAAATCTATTCATTATATTCCCTTATTTACGTTATGTAATGACTTCACTATGGAACATGTAAGACTTCTGCAGTCCAACAGATAAGAAGCAGTAATAAAGGAATATTTTCTTTCATAGGAGAAGTATATGATTTTGAGTATAGTTTTATTTGCTCTAGGAAAACTGGCTTATGCTTTTTTTCCATGGAAAATGATTTGCTAATTTGTTGAATTATTTTCTATATAACCCACATCTTCACACTTGCAACTACACATATACAAACATTTTCTCCTCAGAGCTTTTTATTGTTACTTTCTAATCCCTATACTTTATATTGATCCCAAAACTAAGAATATATCAAGGAAGCACCATACACCAGCCACATCATTCACAGGAACTTCCAGTATTGAGATCTCATCCCTTATTTTGCTGAAATGTTGTTTAACTCTTCACTTTCTTATTAATAGATATTTAAGTTTATGCATCAGGTTTGTGAGACTTCTCTTGTTTATAATTTTATAGCTGCAAAGCTCAGATTAAGGCTTTGAAGGGAAATCTTTTTATGACTATTGGAAAGAAAAGAGTCCTTCACCTAAGTTCATTGGAATGCCCAGGTACACAACAATCCATCCATTCTACCAAGTTTGGTCAATGGGTGAATATTTTGGATATAAATGGGTGTATTTGTTTCAATATTTTAGTAAGAATTAACTTTCAAAATGCTCTAACATCTGACAAAGAAATATTTGTCTTTACAAAAAATATTGTGTTTAAAGTAAAATATGATGCTGTGTTTTGAAATTTAATCTGAGGGTTTCAAATTTTATTTTTGAGTAAGCTATATGCAAGAAGCAGCATCCAAGTATTAAAGAACAAATGTGACATTTGATATTAACTGAGTGTGATATAGAGTGTTCAGTTGATTGGGGCCTGCAAAATTATCTCCTTGGGGACTGTCTAAATGCCAGAATAAAAAATTCCTTCAGAAGAGAAAAGAAAATCAATTGTAGGTCAATGAAGAAAGAAATAGAAAGATAGTATGATAATCTCTCTCTCTCTCTCTCTCTCTCTCTCTCTCACACACACACACACACACACACACACACACACACACACAAACACACTGGATGGAAGAAGAATACTTCAACAAGTTCTAAGAAATTTATTTAATTTTCTATATTTATTTCATTCCTGTAATGTATACATCCCAGCAAAATTTTTCAAGGACCATAAAATTTAGAAAGTGGCTACATTCTGTTTTACTTTTAGTGATTGATTATATTTGTAATATATTGTCTTCAATACCTTTACATTAAAAAAATATGTATTACAGGTAAAGAAAGAGCAAGTCATTCCTTAGAACCTACATACATTTGAAACTAAGGAACTTGTTATAAATTAACAAATGTTTAAGCAAGCATGGTAATTTTTTCAGCAGGTTCTCTTAACTGATAGGAGACAATTTGTGGTTACAAAGAAAGAATAAGCTACTTAGTAATTATCTTACAAAGTAATAATATAAAAATTTTAAAACAATCACAAATATAAACTTTTATTTAAAAAGCAGTCATAACTATTTTTAATCTTCAGGGTACATAAATACTCATTAAATTTTATTATATCTTATCAGAAAGCTGAGGATAAAAATGGAAATAAGAAATCATCACCTGGATGTCTAGCCTAGCTTCAGCACATGTCATGTAGGCTATTGCTATCGAGCTGCCATTGTTCTTATTCCCCAAGTTTTAAAAATCCCCAGCTCAACTATTAAGAGTGTGCCTTCCTGAAATTCAGTTTTTTTGTAAGTTGTTCTACATCAGAACCATTGAGAAAAACATTGTAACAATCATCTCAAAATTCTTTCAATAGGTAGTGGCCATTGCTAATAATCTACATATTTATGTTCTTTGCAAGAATACTGACTGAATCATTGATGTGTTGTGGATAGCCCTGCAGCTAATTATATTTGAAGTTAATTCCATTATGCTATGATTGGCTGTGAACAAGGAATGAGTCAGCACTCAGGTGATTTCCTGTAAACATGCTTACCACATTAATTTGTAAAAATAAAGGAGAGCTTATGACTGGGCAGATAAAGGGAAGGTAGAAAGGAAGGAGGGGAGAGTGGAGAATAAGAAAATGGAAGAGGGGGAGGACTCAGAGTAAAGGAAGAAGAAGAAAAGTGGAGAGAAGCACATGGCATAAATCCACACACCTATGGAACACCTGTATAAACTGACTTTTGATAAAGAAGCCACAAATACACACTGACAAAAAAAAAAAAAAAAAAAAAAAAAAAAAAAAAAAAGCACCTTCAACAAATGGTGCTAGAAAAACTAAATGGCTGCACTTAGAAGAAGAACCTAAATTGATCCACATAAATGTCCATGGCCTGTGCAGAACTGGACCTGTCTCTTATAAGCTGGGACATTCTAGAGAGCTGGCCCACTTCTGACAGGTGGCAACACTAGGGAGAAGAGGCCCTGTGCCTTGCCCACGCATGACAGTGAATCTGGCTCTGGTCGCTATTCTGTGGTGAGCCACTCATGAGGGCAATAGCTCAGAGAGAATTGGCCTTCCTACTCTCCTGTGGTGAGGTGGCCTGGATGTGAAGGTAATGCTTTCCCTGTTCCCCATTTGCCACCAGTGGGAGTTGGGAGAGCAGCCTCACAGGGCATGGAAGCCTGATAGCTAACCCTGCCCCATCACTACCTGTATGACTTGGGCTTCTAAGTGGAGCTAGCTTTAACAGCAAAGGCACAGATGAACTAGCTTGGAGGTTATCAGAACAGGTGAGATGGCCTACCTCTTAGAGGCTGCAGCACTTGAGAGAATAGACCCTGTGCATTGACTGAGCAGTACAATGGATATTACTCTGGAGTTCGGTGTGTAGTCACAGATAAACTCGCTCTGAGGCATGAGAGTACTAGAGCTGATTGCCTCACACTGATGGCAGCTTAGAGTAACCTAGCTAGTCCAGTGCTGGAGAGCTTACTCTGTGGTGCAGAAAACAAGAGGCAGCTCACTGACCTGATCAGGTACGAGCCAGCCCTAGATCCAAGGCTCTGAATTCAACTACCACTTAATCTATATCATCTGGGATTGATTATGAAAGTGCAATCATGCTGATCCAAAGCTTCAAGATCTCCATGACCCAGGTTAACAACGGGATAACGGGGAGCAGTCTTAGTGTGGATGTAATATTGATTGGTCTGTCAAATCCAGAGACCTTGAACCAGACCAATGACTCACTGCAATGAACATTTATATAGGCAAACACATGTGAACAAAGGGATGTAGTGTGGGACAAACTATGACATACTAAAAGTTTCGTGATGTGTGTGTGTGTGTGTGTGTGTGTGTGTGTGTGTGAGTGTTTTTTATGGTTACATTGTAAGAGTGAAGGCCAGATTTGAGCTGAAGGGTAGATAAGAGTGACTAGAGGGAATACTGTTAAATTCACAAAAAATAAAAGGATTTTTAAAAAGGAACTTCTTGAAACTGAGAACTTTCTGCATACCAAAGGAAAACATTATTCAAAGTGGCAACCTAGAGACTGGGAAAATATTTTTAACAACTCCACATCAAATAAAAGGCTAATATTCAAAATATACAAAGAACTCAAGAAACTAGATATCACAAAAAAATAACCCTGGTTTAAATAAAAATGAAGTATACTTCTAAACAGAAAAATCTTCAAGGGAGGATTCTACAATGAATGAGAAACATTTAAATAAATATTCAGTATATTTCATCATTAGGGAAATTCAAATCAAATCTTTGTCTGGTTGATACGGATATTTTTAGACACTATGGAAATACGTTTAGCGTTTCCTCGGCAAAATGGAAATCAATTCATCTTAAGTTCCAGCTATACTGTCCTGGGACAATTACCTGGATATCACTTTACAATTCCACAGAGATAAAGGCTCAACCATGCTTATGGTTATTTTATTTATTATATTCAGAAATTTGAAACAATTTTGGAATTTCTCTACTGAAGAATGAATAAAGAAAATATGGTACGTTTACACAATGGGATATTAATCATTTGTTTAAAAAAATGACTTGTAGCAATCAGAGTGGTGGTGACTCTATGTCCTTTTGTTACTTGAGGAATGCTTTTCCTGTTTCCGGGTTGCATTTCCTAGCCTTGCTTTCAGGATACAGACCTTGTATCTTTGCATCTTGTTATGCCAAGTTCAGGTAACTTGATTTGAACACCAGGAAAAGGGGAGGGAGATTACGTGGTAGTTGGGATATATTGTATGATAGAATAATAAATAAAATTTAAAATATGAAATCAAGAAATGCCACAGGTATACTGATGAAACTAGAAAAATAAGCATCTTGAGTAAAGTAACCCATATAGGCAAATATAGTATGCATTAACTTATTTGTAAATATTATCCTTTCAGTCAATGATAACCAATCTACAATTGACAGAACCATAGAAACTGGAGTAATGGAGTATGTGGAGACAGATAGAAATCATTAGAAAATTGAAATAGAATAGTTATGAGTGGGTGAGTTGGGACCAAAATGGGAGAATTAGTGTTGAGGAAGAGAAGAAGTAGATGAGGAAGGGAATGGAGGAAGTCACAGCTCACAACAATGTCTTGTTGCAAAAGTAATAGAGAAACCAAATGAAATAGAAGCTTCTTAAAATATAAATACACATGAAGGCAACCTACAGGGAATTGCAAAATAATGGAGAGTCCCTATTGACCATCAACAAATAGGGATACTAGGATAGATTATGTTAAGATAAATTGATAAATAAAGGGATCCCATGGTGATAACCAAAATAACTCATGTATTACCACGTCTATGGATTGCTCTCTAAACACTGACAGTAAGGTCTATTGCTGAAGACAAACCTATACTTCTCTACTGAACATGGAAATGCCAAGCTGGTGCCTACAGTGTGCCTTAACTCCTATAAATAGTGTGTTTTCTACATAATGCTACTTTACACACTAACAGAGAAAAAAATTAATCATAAAAACAGAAATAAACTCTTTGATCTACAATGGTGTCCTACCTTCAAGATATAGTACTTCAACAGTGCCACAAAGTTTGTGGGAGTGACCGACCAATATCTGATTTGACTTTAGTTATAAGCCCTGAGACAGAAGCCATACCCAACACTTCTGTGATGAACCTGAGACTTGATATACTGAGGACATAGGGTAATAACAAATAATACCCTTCTACAAGTTTTAAATTAAATTAAAATTTAAAAAATAGCAATAAAACGACTCTTAATGAAAATCCACTATGTAATAAATTGCTGTCTTGCTCAGCTCTCATCATTAAAACTTTCTTTTGCAGCAGATAAGAACAAATACAAAGATCCACAGCCAATTGTTATGAAAAGATTGAGAAATCTTGGATCAATCATCTCTAAATGGTGGGCTGCCTATATCAAATCTTTCTCATCTGGGATCAGCAAGCATAGTGCAAGAGAAAGCAGAAGTAGTGTTTGAGCCTGAGATGATGGAGGACACTAAGAAAACAAAGGTTTCTATTTTAACATGATATATGCACATGTATGCCAGTCACATATGCAGCAGGCATGGGCATACATGGGTCTAACCAGATGGGGTCCTAAAGTTGAAATGAGAAGTAGACATATGTCCCTATCGCGATTAGAGAAAAAAAATCTCTAAATGATAAGCCCTTTTAAGTGTAAATGTAGTTTCCTCCAAGGGATACTCTCTGAGTAAAATAGATTACAATTAAGGATATGCTACATGCTCTGCAGTAGATAGCCAAAAGAAAACGAACTCAAGGGTAATAATAGAGCTTTTTGCCACATAATTTGGTATAAAGGCTTTTTGTTTTTATTCTTTAGTCTTATTTTTAAGTGCAATTATGTGTATATAGGAGCACATGGATGGGGGATGAGGTTAGAAGGACAAGTGAGTAGGAAAGTACTAGGGTGAGAAGAGGGAAGGGAAATAATAAGCAGTATATATAATGTAAAAAAAAATCTCTCCAATAAATAGTATAAAATGCTTTGATGCACATGTGTTTATTTGTGTGTCTATATTTTTCTTTATTTTATTAAACTATGAAAAATCTAAATATTACTTTCTTCACAGCCTTCTTTATCTGTTTGTTTCTAAGACTATAGATAATAGGGTTTAAGAATGGAGGAACAATGGTATAAAATACAGAAAGTGTCATATCCTCAACTATTTCTGAGATTGCTGAAGGTTTTAAATATACATAGGCACCAGAACTAAGAAACACAGACACCACAATAATGTGAGGGACACAGGTGGAAAAGGCTTTTCCTCTCTCTCCTTTGACAGGAACCTTCAAGACAGTTGATAATATGCGAACATATGATATGGCAATGAAGGTAAAGCAGCTACCACTAAAAACAATGGCAGTCAGAAGAAGTAATAGTTTGTTGATAAAGGTGTCAGTGCAAGAAAGCCTCAGCAAAGAGGGGATATCACAGAAGAACTGAGAGACTACATTAGAGTGACAAAAGGATAGCTGGAAAGTTTTGGAAGTGTGCACACTTGCAAGGATAAGAGAGGTAAGTAGGGAAGCCAGTGTCATCTGAACACAGAATTGATGGTTCATAATCATAGCATAGAGAAGAGGCTTACAGATGGCCACATAGCGGTCCTGGGCCATGATGGTGAGAAACTGAATCTCTACACATGCAGAAAAGAAAACCAAAAAGATCTGTCCTGCACACCCAGCCAAAGAAATGCTCCTGTGATCAGTGAGAGAGTTGATACAAGCATTGGGCACAGTAACAGATACATACCCCATGTCTAAAATAGACAGATTCCTGAGGAAGAAGTACATGGGTGTATTCAGGGTCTGGTCAACTGTAGTAGCAATGATGATGATAAGATTCCCCAACAGGCTGCCCAGGTACATCAACAAGAACAGCACAGTGAGTAGGATCCTGAGTTCCCAAGTCTCAGCAAAAACTTCCAGGAAGAACTCAGGCACCAGGGTGGAATTGGCCATAGTCCCAAAGTAAAGACTTACCTGAAAAACAACAACAACTGAGAATAACTTAAATTACTTGATATATCACTAGCATTTTTCTTGAAAGTGTTTATTTTTTTTTCTTTCTAAAACTGCTTTTATGTGCAATGTTAAAAAGAAATTCTTGGTTTTCTGATGAACGTCTTGTATATTTGAGATGGAATTTTAAAAATTTGCTTTAAAGAGAAAGAACATTCTTTTTATTAGTATTTATGAGTTCTTTTGTATACTTGACATATGAAGCATTATTAATTTCTTTAAAAAGAAGCTATGATTTCCATATATTAAATATTTACTTCTAGTGAGATAAAATATCAAATTACACTAAGGAAAGTTTTCATGATTCATCCCCCAGCCTCCCAAAAATGATAAACTTTACATCCATTGGGAAAGGGACTAGAGAACTAACTCAGTGGTTAGGGTCATTTACTGGTCATGCAGAGGAACTGGGTTCAGATTCCAGAATACAGATAGTGAACTATGGACACTGCATAAACGTGGTATGCACAATAATACGTACATATGTGTTAGGAGTGTGTGTGTGTGTGTAATATCTATTAAGGAAAAAAGGAGATTATGAAATTGAAAAACAGCAATGAGGGTATATGGGACAGTTTGGAGACAAAATAGGGAATCTAGAAAGAATATATTTTAATTATAATTTCAAGAATTTAAATAAATAAATCTTTTAAAACATTGTGAAAGCAGGTTTATATAATTTTATACAAAACAATGTGTATCTACTTTATGTGTCCAATATATATATAAAAATACATAAATATTATATACTATGATACACATTTAAAATATAAATAATGAATATGTTTACATAATGTACACATTTTGCTACTATGGAATAAAGAAAATGAAGGTGTGAGTAAGAAGTGTTAGTCATGTGGCACAGAATCACAATGATAGCTTTTATATTGAATGTATGACCCTGTAGTATATCATACTCTACAATATTGTTGTCACACTTAAAATGAAACCTCAGTATTATAGTAAGATTTTTCTGTGATTGCTTTTCTCTTAAAGTAATAGACTTTGTCTTCACATATTCTCTTAAGGAAATTACTGGTTGGCTCTCAGGTGAAAATTATGATCTGTATTTTTCCTAAATATTTCATACTTATAAATAGAATTCCTTTTGCTGTTTCTTCTGAAATCTTTCAAATTTAGCAAGGGGTTACTGGAGATTTCCCTGTAAATAAGAGTAGAAGGTCAAGGTAACAACCATGGTCTCAGTACACTTACCTAGGCATTGTTTTTCACTCAAAAATAAGAAAGAAGCTCTATGTTGTTCACATTAAAATATTCAAAATCTTGCAGATACTTCAGTCAAGTATTCCTATCTATAACTGATTGCATATGTCTTCCTTTTAGCAAAATACCAGTCTTGCATTTTAAAAAGTCACTAGTCTTGTTCTCTTTTATCTAAGTCATTGGCATCCTCCTGAGTACAACGAATCTTAGAACACAACCCTTAATTGGAAAAAAAATGCCCAGATGTAATTTAGATAGGTAATAGTTTCCATAGAACTGGTAAGAATGGACCCAATTAAAATTCAGCATTAGACACAGGCTGAAGGATCAGACATTGTGTCACCTGAGTCACCCGAAAGTGTGGAGATGAAAATGGAGGTAATGAAACACAACACATAGTATACAGAAAATCTTCATCATCTGAAGTAATATGTCTGTTACTTATATGGAGCTCAGAATAAAAATCATCTGTAGTTTTCACAACGCAAATGAAGCCAATATTCAATCTCTCATTCTCTCTTCTCTTCAAGATGATATGATAATCTATGACACATCAAAAAAGAACACAACAGTCACTACTGTCTTTAAAAACAAAGGAAAAAGGAAGAAAAGAAAAATAAGTAAAATTTTATGCCAAAGGATTGAAACAAAGATTCAAGACTTTGAGTGTCCATTTACTATCACAACATAGACACAATACCAACATGGTCTCTTCAATACCCACATTAAATCCAAATGTCCATTCAGTTGCCTGAGTTAAAGAAAACATTTTCAGTCTTTCAGTCCCTTTTTCTTAGTTTTGCAGATTTACAAAAAAAAAAAAAATACTATGTCAAAATGTAAATTAGAAATCGCATTCAAATATTTCTAAAAATTCAAAATATTTTATAAGAAGGTGCATCCATATTTTAATGGACATCGGAGGATCAATCACAATTTGGATTCAGTGGGTTCAAACAAGGGGAAACTGGTCATGGACTTAGAAGTTGGCTAAGTCTCTGGAATAGGTCAATGAATAGACTTTATGAAGACTGGAGAACTTATACTGACATAAGAAAGGAATTATTGGAGAATTCTGCCAAATTCTTATCTAAGAGCTATGAAGGGAATGAAGCAGTTTTTCCATAATAATCTCATAGTAGGTAAAGGTATCCCTATCACAAGGTCACTAGGCATGAAGCAAAGCTAAGGGAGGAGTTCAATCTTTTATTAGAATCCAGTAAGAATCCAGTAAATTTTCATTCTTTGCTTAAACCTTTAGTTACTAATTGAGAAGTTTGTGCTGTGAACATCATGCCAGTGTTGGACGACACTTTAGGCATATAGCAGGCGAGGAGACCAGTTGCTGAAGAAGTTAAAAAGCTACAATTTGAGAAATTTAGTCAAGGTTGTAACCACTTCTGCACACCTGGAAAATATTTGAAAAGACTATCAAATACTCAGATCCTTCCTTGGCAGGCTGCACCTCAATAAGTATAGTTTCTTCAAATTTTCTATGTGTTATTCACTTTTTCAGATCCTGGCATGGCTAACAGCTCTCTGTTTGGGAGGACTTGAGCATAAACCTGGCATCTGGCTGAGACATCACTTGCCAGCTTGTGCAGTCTAGGTGAATCATACCATAGCTTAGTCTGAAGCAAATCAGAAAGCTTAGTGAGAATTTATCTGCAGAGGTGACAGAGCAGGCAATATTTAATTTTTTCCCTAGGATATGGGTTTCTGATTCTTCTGGAGCAATAGGCAGTGATTGATCAAATGGAATCCATCAGAGCAAGAACATCTCAGGAAGTAGACTCCTTGAAGCCCCATGATCACTGCCTTCTTCGCTAATGCCTGTAGTTCTGAGAGCTCAGGTAGTTTGAGGTCTTTTTCTTAGGATTTCACTGCAGTCTTCAGAAATTTGAGGGTTATAAACCAGAGAAGAGAACTTGTACACAGATTTAAGCCAATAAAATTCTTTATTAGTCACTCAGAGACTATACTGGGCATTCTGAATCTCAGTGTGGACCTTACCCATTTTGAGGGTGAACTTTTAATCACAAATACCATATTCTGGATGGACATAATTTAGTTAGCAAGAACAGTTGACCAGAAGCAGAATAACAGAAGCTAAAATACAAAGTGAGTTTATTTATAGACTTTTCCAGAACTACGAATTTGGATATTAGGTATTTGGTTTTATATTGGCAAGTGGTGTTGCCTACATGGTGAGTTTCAAGGCCTGACTTATTTCAGGGAGGCAATTGTGCTAAAGTCTAGAATCCTGCTACAATACCGTGTTCATAAAAACACAAGATACATTTAGCCTGTCTCTAAAACCCCCAATCTATAATTTTAACTTAATCTAAAGCCTAGAAAATCTCTTCTGAATCTCAAAACACTCTTAATTATGAATACTTGTAAATTAAAAAAAAATATAAGCAATAAACTGTGCATCAGAATAACCATTCACATTCTAAAAGCAGAAATGGGAAATTAACAATGAAGGACAAGACAAAAGAAAACTCAAAACCCAAAAAGGGAAAACTCTATATCATTCAGCTCCATGTCTAGCTCTGGAGCAATTCTGTGACATCATTAGAACTCTATGGAGCTTTGAGGTTCCAGGACTCTGCATCTAGTGTTTGTAGCAAATATGATTTCTCTTAGGGTGGTGTCACTCTGTAGCT